>NW_026087501.1:0-57299 GCF_022539395.1 Myiozetetes cayanensis | reverse complement strand
CCCGACGGCGCCCCCTGCTGACTGTGGTTGGAACAGCACCAAAGGGTGCAAGAAATTGAACTATTTTCTTTTTGCCGGTTTATTGGTTTTGTTCTTAAAGGGGATTATTGGTGGGTATAGGAGTATTACTTAGTTATTTTACTTGGGTTTTTTTTTTCGTGTTCCCGTTAATACACACATACCTTTTAATAAAGGGCTGTTATTTTCCCTTTTCCATAATTTGTTTTTCCTTCAATCGGAGCCTCTTAATTTTGGATTTATAATTGTTTGGAAAGAGAAGTTTGGGTCTTTTCCTCCTAATTCATCCTCAGCAAAAGACCCTTGTCTCATTTAAACTGGGACACATCACAAGAACTCAGGACACTGGGAATAAAAATCCCCAACACTTCTGGAAATGGTCTATGGTTCCTGAGTGTAGGTGCCAAGGGAAGGGACCACCGCAGCCCCATGTGATACCGACGACTCTCAGAACAACTTTTCACCCCCTGATGCCTGAGGGTGCAACTGCCCCTGCTTCAACCAGGAATTTCCCCTCTAGGAGCCCCACAGCAGCTGCCGCATGGATCATAGAATCATAGAATCATAGAATCAGATGGGTTGGAAGAGACCTCTGAGATCATCAAGTCCAACCCTTGATCCACTACCACTGTCGTTACTAGACTATGGCACTAAGTGCCACATCCAGTCTCTTCTTAAATACCTCCAGGGATGGAGAATCCACCACTTCCCTTGGCAGCCCATTCCAATGCCTGATTACCCTCTCAGTAAAGAATTTCTTCCTAATATCTAATCTAAACATCCCCTGGCAGAGCTTAAGACCATGCCCTCTTGTCTTACTGATAGTTGCCTGGGAGAAGAGACCAACCCCCACTTGGCTACAACCTCCTTTCAGGTAGTTGTAGAGAGTGATGAGGTCTCCCCTGAGACTTCTCTTCTCCAGGTTAAACAACCCCAGCTCCCTCAGCCTCTCCTCATAGGACTTGTGTTCGAGTCCCTTCACCAACCTGATTGCTTTTCTCTGGACCTGCTCCAGCACCTCAATATCCTTCCTGAACTGAGGGGCCCAGAAGTGGACACAGTACACCAGGTGTGACCTCACCAGCACTGAGTACAGGGGAAGAATCACTTCCCTCGTCCTGTTGGCCACACTTCCTGATACAGACCAGGATGCCATTGGCCTTCTTGGCCACCTGGGCACACTACTGGCTCATGTTCAGCTTTCTGTTAATCCAATCTCCCAGGTCCCTTTCTGCCTGGCTACTCTCCAACCACTCTGTCCCCAGCCTGTAGCTCTGCAGGGGGTTGTTGTGGCCAAAGTGCATGACCCGGTACTTGACCTTGTTAAACCTCATCCCATTGGAATCAGCCCAACTCTCCAGTCTTTCCATGTCCCTCTGCAGAGCCCTCCTGCCTTCCAGCTGATGGACACTTTCCCCCCAGCTTGGTGTCATCTGCAAATTTACTAATGGTGGACTCAATCCCCTCATCTAAATCATCAATAAAGATATTAAACAGAACTGGACCCAACACTGATCCCTGGGGGACACCACTAGCGACCAGCTGCCAACTGGATGCAGCACCGTTCACCAGCACTCTCTGGGCCCGACCCTCCAACCTGTTCTTAACCCAGCAGAGAGTGCCACTGTCCAAACCATGGGCTACCAGTTTTTTCAGGAGTATGCTGTAGGAGACGGTGTCAAAGGTTTTGCTGAAGTCCAGATAAGACTACATCCACAGCCTTCCCCTCATTCACCAGGGGGGGTCACCTGATCATAAAAGGAGATCAGGTTGGTCAGAAAGGACCTGCCCTTCCTAAATCCATGTCGGCTGGGTCTGATCTCTTGACCATCCTGTAGGTGCTGTGTGATTGCACTCAGGATGATCTACTCCATAACCTTACCAGGCACTGAGGTCACGCTGACCAGTCTGTAGTTTCCTGGGTTCTACTTTCGGCCCTTTTTGTGGATTGATGGGACATTTGCCAACTTTAAAATCATCTGGGATCTCCCCAGTGGGTCAGGACTGTTGATAAAAGATGGAGATCGGCTTGACGAGTTCTTCCACCAACTCCCTCATCGCCCTTGGGTGGATCCCATCTGGTCCCATAGACTTGTGAGGATCCAAGTGGCTCAGTAGGTCTCTGTTTCCTCCTGTATTACAGGGGGGCTATTCAGCTTCTTATCCCTGTCTATAAGCTCCAGAAACCATCTGTCCTCAGGACAACCTGTCTTACTGTTGAAGACTGAGGTAAAGGAGGTGTTAAATACCTCATCCTTTTCCTCATCTTTGGTGACTATGTTCCCACCCATGTCCAATAAAGAATGGAGGTTTTCCTCGTCCTTCCTTTTGCTATTGATGTGTCTATAGTAGGACTTTTTGTTATCCTTAACAGAGGTGGAAAGATCGAGTTCAAATTTTGCCTTCATCTCTCTGATTTTCTTTCTACAAAACCTAACTATATTCCTAAACTCTTCCTGAGTAGCCAGCCCTTTTTTCCATAACCAGTAGGTTCTCTTTTTCCCCCTAATGCCCTTTAAAATCTCCATGTTCAACCAGACCAGCCATGTTCCCCGCTGGCTTCTCTTTTGGCAGACTGGGACAGCTCCTGTGCATTCAAGACTTCCTTCTTGAAGCATGTCCATCCTTCCTGGACCCCTTTGTTTTCAGGGGTTGTTTCCAAGGGTACACTCTGAACTAGTCTTCTGAATAGACTGAAATCTGCCCTCTGGAAGTCCAGCATAGAGGTTTTATTGATGACCCTCCTTGCATCCCTGAGTATTGAAAACTCTATTATTTCATGGTCACTGTGCCCCAGACGGCCTCCATCCACTACATCTCCCACCAGCCCCTCTCTGTTTGTGAACAGAAGGTCTAGCAGGGCTCCATCTCTGGTAGGCTCCTTTACCAGCTGGAGCAGGAAATTATCCTCCATACACTCTAGGAATCTCCTAGACTACCTCTTCTCCACTGTGCGGAATTCCCAGCAGACACCTAGCATGTTAAAGTCACCCACGAGTACAAGGGCTGGTGATTTTGAAACATCCGCCAGTTGCTTGTAGACAAATTCATCATCTTCATCATCCTGGTTGGGTGGTCTGTAACAGACTCCCACCAGGATATCAGCCTTGTTGATTTTGATCCACAGGCATTCAACCTTATTGTTACTGACTTCAATTCTACAGAGTCAAGAGACTCTCTAACATATAGAGGCACCCCTGCACCTCTCCTACCTTGCCTGTCCCTTCTGAAGAGCTTCTAGCCATCCATGGTAGCACTCCAGGCATGCGAGTCATCCCACCATATTTCCGTGATGGCAACTACATCATAGCTTTCCTGATGCATGTTGGCTTCCAGTTCATCTTGTTTGTTACTCATACTGTGTGCATTGGTGTACATGCACTTCAGCTGGGCTGCTGATTTCACTCTTAACTCGGGCTTTCCACCCTCAGGCTCATTCCTGGAGAGCCTGGTTTCAATCCTTTCCCCCTTCAAACCTAGTTTAAAGCCCTCCTGATAAACCCTCCAGAAAGATCTTCCTCCTGACTGTCCTCTGCCTGATTCTCTGGGTCCAGGGCCTCATACCTGTTTTTTAAGGGCACTCAGGGAGGTAAAGGGGGTCAGGAGGGGATTCTTTTACCTTTCTGATCAGGGACCTGTTTCCATTACCCCCATCTACTTGGTTTGCTCCATCTGCCTGATGGCAGGAGGGGCAGGGTGTTGTAGTAAGTTAGGAAGGTCACAAAAATAAAATTGGGCACCTTTATTGATGATGACCGACATTCAGCTTTTATTGCTTTGTCCAGTATAATACTCGTCTTTCTCACACATCATGCACTCACACACTGTGTACAGAACTTTACATGCCATTCTATTATTAGTTTTCTATCTATAATTTATTACCAACCTTCACATATAATTGGATGTTCATTCCTTATTTACATTCTTTCCTTACTGGTCAGTTCTGGCACCTTTTCAAGTCTTTCAAGTCTTTCACAGTCCCTGTTTTTCCCTGGGAAACAGCTTCAAAATGTCTAAGTCAAAATCCTTCACCTCTATGTCTTTCATCAGGGGCTCGGCGGAACCACCACTTACCCCAACAATTCCCCTTTTTGTATTTGTGCCACAAAAATTGCCTGTACCATCTTCTACAGGGTCCTTTGCAGGAGAGACACAAGACATGGCAGCATAAGTAGCACAACTACAACAATACGCAACACAAACAACCTTGTTTTGACAATAGACAAAAGCCAGCCTGATAGTTCCCATCTACTAAACAGACTATTTAGCCAGTCCTTACCACCATCAACCTGCAACCCTTTGATTCTTGCTTCCAATCTTTGAAGGCTAGCATGCATTAACTTACCATAATCAAATTCATATAACACATCCTCTTAAAATCTTGACACTCGTAAAGTATTTTTAAGTTCATACACATAGATATCTACACAGCTTTTCTCACTCATACAGCTTTTTTTCACTCACACAATAGGTGACCACCTCAGTCAGCCTTCACTCACACATAGTTAAAATTTTATTATACTTTTACATTTTAATCACACATCTGTTTATGTGCATGCATATTCTCTTCTCCCCTTTTTTTTGTTTTTAAAATATGTTTGGTGTGGCAAATTCAGTGAACAACAATACCACTCATGGACATGGAAACTCTCCTCACTCAACCACAAGTCCCCTTCATTTTTATTTTTTTTTTCCCTCTGTATTTTTGCTGTCAAGAGACTCTGGCATGGTGACAAGTCAGTTCAAGGTGTCTCCAATGTCTGGGATGTAGTTAATTCTCGCCTCTTGTCTATTTACCTCTTCTAGTTGTTTATTACTGTTAATAAAAAGTTTACAAATTGTTATTATTAATAGGTCAGTCAGTTTTAAGTGGGTATCGTGGCAGAAACAGATGAGAGAGTCAGGTACACCATCCGTCCACTACACCAGGAGCGGGGTGGGACTGCACGGAGGCAGGGGGGAGGTGGGGGGGGGTACTCTTGTTTCTCACTCTTAGACTAGCAATGTTTAACTCTGTGTCTTTGATCTTTGAGTTCCTGTTTTGATGAGATTATCACTTGTAAAGCAAACATATTTTTGCCTCTTGTTCAATCCAAAACATATAAGTTGTTCATAAACATTGTTAAAGTTCAAAGAATGTTGCAGGAGGGTTTGTACAGAATTCCAGAGTGAATGGTTGTCATAGCGACTGTGTTTACATCTGCACTGTCTTGTTCAACTGCTCTCCTTTGTAGTGGAGGGTGAGGTGGGGGAAGGGGGTTCTTGTTTTCTGCCCTCCTGTGTTTTCTCACTAGCCCTCCAACTTACCTCGCCTCCCTGCCTCAACTTGTCTTCAGCACACATTACAGTAAAGGGGGGGGGAAGGGGGGGGATGTGTGCAGCCTAAATCCTGATCTCGCACCGCCCTGGCCCAGGTCCTGGTTCTGGCTTGGCTCTGCAGAGCCGCCCCGCACCGCCCCACCAGTCCTCTTCGCGCCATCGTTGTCACTTCGTACTGACCCCCCCGCACCGTGCCGCTGCAAACCCCGTGCAGAGCTGCCGTTTCTTTGAACTTCGCGTCACAAGCGACCATCATTACATTAAATTTCACGCTGTCGAAGCAGCAGATTCCAAACGTTAACTATGCGCTTTTCGTTTGGACTCTAACTGGTCCCATTATGCCCTTAAAGTCCTCGGTGGCTCACCTACCTCAGGTGTCAAAAAAAAATCAGGTCCGGACCCCTTTGCAGCACTCCACTGCTCTCTACTTCACCGAGCACCGTCCTCACTGCACCTCGCCCTGCGGCTTCAATTCCTCGTTGGGAACTATTCCAATCCCTCGATGAGGATCAAATCCAATCCGACCCCTCATTAGGAGTGTCGTCGGTCTAGTGTTGTGATCCTTCATACGTCGGGGTCACCAGTTGTTGTAGTAAGTTAGGAAGGTCACAAAAAATAAAATTGTGCACCTTTATTGATGATGACCGACATTCAGCTTTTATTGCTTTGTCCAGTATAATACTTGTCTTTCTCACACATCCTGCACTCACACACTGTGTACAGAACTTTACATGCCATTCTATTATTAGTTTTCTATCTATAATTTATTACCAACCTTCACATATAATTGGATGTTCATTCCTTATTTACATTCTTTCCTTACTGGTCAGTTCTGGCACCTTTTCAAGTCTTTCACAGTCCCTGTTTTTCCCCTAGGAAACGGCTTCAAAATGTCTAAGTCAAAATCCTTCACCTCTATGTCTTTCATCAGGGGCTTGGCATAACCCCTGCTTACCCCAACAGCAGGGTTTCACTGTCTCTTGCTGGACTTCCTTTGGGGTCGAAATGTTGTGACTCCACCAGTCAATTTCCCTTTCACTTTCCCTAATGCTTCTTAGCCACACAGATAATATAGAAATGCCAAAAAATATGTTTCACAGTTGTTCTGCCTGTCAAAAAACTTCCTACCAGAAGTTCTCACCAGGACTTCCCATGGGACTTTTCCTACCAAAAGATCCTGCCATTGTTTAAGGTTATCATATCTCCTCGGACATCTGAACTAACTACATACCAAGAAACCACGTACAACCTCCTTTGAACACTATAAAAATCGAGGACAAATTTTGGAAAATCAGGGAAGAGGAAAGGGAGAGAGAACTGGTTGCCCCAGGAGTCTCTTCTCACCTTCCCTCAACTTTTCTCCTCCACTGCATGCTACCTACCTGCCATGGGAGACTGAGACTCTGCCGACCTGGAGAGAATTGAGACTACCATGCCACATGCGTGAGTTATATCTTATCCTTCCAGCCTCACTATATTTCTGAGGGTCAGGGAGCTGCAGCTGAACTGGGACAGGGCTTGGCGTGAGCAGCGAAACCACACATCCTTCATTCCAGAGAACTAAAGCTGTTAAACCCCCTACAACTAAAGACAGAGAAAAAAAAAGGTAGAAAACTGTTTCTCCCCACACACACACTCACACCAGCACAGCAGAAAGGTAGATTTCACTGGTATCTTTTGTCTGTTTCTTAAAACTAATTTTAGTATTTTCCAATCTTTTCTTATTTTTTCCTCTTTCTCTTTGCATCTCTTAGCAATTAAAAAAAGCAGTTTTTGGTATCAACAGATAACTTGTGTGAGTTTCAATTTTGCTTAAGGTAATATTAGAATCTGAAGTTCTTTCCACAATATTTAAGAAGATTGTAACAACCTCTCTACCTCTTCCTTGAGCTCTACCACCAGGTACATCGTACACAGATGCCACTCGCACTGTCCTCAGGTACTAATGCCAGGCTCAGACACTCTGTGCAGCCACTGACCTTAACAACTGAGTCCTTCTTAATAACAACAGCAACGGCTTTCACTTTTTTGGAAACCATTGCTTCAAAAAAAAAAAGTACCAAACCTCAGCTAAGAGAGCTGGAAGGTGGCTGTGCCCCTCCTGCTGACTGAATCGCTAACTGCCATGCCTGTTTGCCCACTCCTGTTTGCTATGCTCTGGGTCACTGACGCTCCCAGCAGATGTTTAAATCCTGCTCCCTAGTCAGTTGATTCGCCTCCCAAGAGAACTCAGGAAAACTCACAGAGACTACTGCCCCCAGCTGAGACATCTCAGTGTGACACTCCATCACCAATAGTTTGGGATTTTCCCTTTTGGGAGTTGCACAGGAGGCTGCTGCCATGTGGCCCACGACCACCCAATCCCAGTACGGTGTCAGGCCATTCCAGCTCCACCATTGTCACTTCATGTGGTTTGCTATGTTGGAACCCACACTACTGTCTCAGTGGCATAGGACTTCTCTTCGAATGAAATATTCTTCCAGGTTTTGTTTTAATCTAGGAGGGAGGGCATAACAAGGCAATATTTTCTGCTATTGGGTTCTTTTGTTTGTTTTTTGTTTCTTTCCGTGTTTATTTTTTAGTGAAATTGTTATTTTTTTCTTTCATTTAGACTCCTCATAATTGCTACTTTGTCAGTATTTGGAGGGAGGGAAATAAAGGAAAGAAAAGGAGGGTTTATCTCGTTAGAGGTCTCATCTCCTGAACATATTGTCATTAGACCAAGACAGTCTGTTTCTCCTCTTGTCTCCTGGGAAACGGGGGAGGGGGGGGGGAGGAGGAGTTCATGTTACTACCAGAGATGGAACAAGGATGGAGTAGGAGCTTGGAGGTGGCTTTGTTCTCAACCTAGCTGTCAACTGTGGATTCTGCTTGGATTTTCATCGGAGACAAACTGTTTCGGGAGGATTTCCCCTCCTCCGTTCCCGTTTTTCTTTCTTGGCAGTAGTTCTGGTGCACATCAAAAGGGAAAGGGAAAAACTATACTGCATGATTCGGCCAGCAGGACAGAGTGAGTTCCTGTTGGGAAGGCCCCTTTTTTTCCTCTCCCTCCTCTCTCTCCCCTTTCCTAGTGGGGGAGGGGGGAGGGAAGACCTCCATTTTTCCTTTCTCCAGTACACCCAGGAGGGTGTCCCCCCCCACATGGCAACCACCAGTGATCCAACAGCGCCCCCTGCTGACTGGTACAAGACACTACAAGCTCTGCATCTCTGGTGATCCAACAGCGCCCCCTGTTGACTGTGGTTAGAATTGCACCAAAGGGCACAACCTGAACTGTTTACCTTTTTCTTTGTTTGTTTATTTGTTTGTTTTGAAGGGGATTATTTTTTGGGTATAGGAGTATTGTTTGGTTGTTGTACTTGTTTTCTTTCATTGTTTCTGCCAATGCACATCTATCTTGGAACCTCTTAATTTCAGATTTACAATTGCTTAGAGGGAGGAATTTGGGTCTTCCTCATAACTCATCCTCAGCAAAACACCTGTGTCTCATTTAAACTAAGACAGCAGTTTAACCAATTCTGCAGTTAGGTCTTCTTACCCTCCACACCAGATCATTCCTCTGTCACAAGTTACCATTGCTGTGCAGTTACAATTTGAATTTCACCTTCAGCTGAAATGGATTGCCTCAAGCCATGGGCAAAGGGTGTGGGTGGAGGCCCCAAGTGAGTCTGGTCAGGGTCAATAAGACCTGTTACTGCACTCAGAGGACTGACAAAGGCAGAAATGTCCTTCTTGTTCCTTAAGTTCATGTACCCAAGTGGCTATCTCCTTAGTGACAGCACTATCCATGGTTCTGTCACTGGACAGAGATCAAAACCACCATGCTTCCCAGTCATCTAGCTCTAAGCTGCTGGTGCCTACAAACCAGCATTGTAATAGGTTAGTAGGTTTTCCTCTACTCATTTAAAATCAGTCTTTAGGTCCCTATTTAAGGGTTGTGTGGTTTTAATTTCTTACATCATTAGTGTTCTGTGTGACTTTTCTCAGCCCTTCTTCCAACCTGGCAGAAACCACTGCAAGAAGAAACCTCTTCACATGGATGCCAGGAGAGGAAGTGTTAAGATACAATGCTCAGAGCACAGAAGGTAGTGGTATCTTAGTGTCATAGGTTTACTTATTCTAAAAAACCGAGCAGGGAATTTTTTCTTTCCCCTGCAGTTGCTGTAAAAGAAAGATGTTGAATAAAGGAGGGGGAAGGGGTCTTCCTAGTAACTGACAAACACAAAAGAACTATCATGCCTGCATTCCCGACTGATGGTTGTCAGAAGACTGAGGGAGGGTGGGTGTTTTTTTCCTCTCTCAAAAACAGGGGCACTGGACTTTTGCCTTAACTCAGGCAAAGGTGTGTGTTGGAAAGGCTCTGAGCTTGTCTTTGTTCTCGGTCTGGTCATCTGGCTGTTTTTCTGGCTCCAGTTTACCTTCGTTTTCTTTGCCCTGTTCTGCCCCCAGCCCAGACCTGCTCGGACTTCATTGGTGAGGTTTGACCCACCTGCAGAGGAACCTTTTGGGGGGGAGGTTACCCTTTCCCTCCTCTACTCCTGTGTTTGGCAGTGGTTTGTGGTCATCGATGAAGGGGAATCCAGGACATAGTCAGCCACAGACAGAATGAGTTTTGTGGGAAAAACCCGCCTTTTTTCCCCTTTTTCCCCTTCCCCTTCTTGGTGTGTGTGGGAAGACCTCCATTTTCGGCTTCTTCTGTGAATGGAACCCCATGCAGCGACCATCAGAGCCCAACAGCGCTCCCTGCTGACCACCACAGAGCAACTTCAGGCTCTGCTCCTCCAGTGATCCAAGAGCACCCCCTGCTGATCGTGGTTAGAATGGCACCAAAGGATGGGGAATATAGAACTGTTTCCTTTTTGAAGGGGTTTTTTGGGTACAGGATTATTTGTTTGGTTGTTTTTGTGTTCTTTTGATGTTCTACCAATACACATATATCCTTTAATAAAGGGTTGTTATTTTTTCCTTTCTCCATAGTTCCTCAATTGGAGCCTCATAATTTCAGAATTACAATTGCTTAGAGGGAGGAGTTTGGTCTTCCTCAAAACCCATCCTCCTTAGCAAAACACTTCTGTCTCATTAAACTGAGACATAATTGTTGCCCAGTGTGGGACCTGAAGAGATGAAAGGTGGAAAAGGAATAACTGCCCTTGTGTGATTTACACACGTGTTTTGAAGCTGCAGGCACCATGATGCTTGGGGTTGTTGCTCTCCTCTGGCACATAACCATGCCAAGTTATCTCTCCCACCTGTCGATGTGTTTCAGCTCAGATATTAGGACCCTCATTGCGATAAGTACCTTCGAGTTTGTGCATTGGGTTTATGACATGGTAAACTCAGTACCTGTGATTTTCATCTGGGATATGTCCTCAAGGATGCACTACTGCTCTAGCCTAAGGTGCTTCCTCTGGGGGTTTAAGGATAATGGCACCCATCCCTATGGAGAAATGCAGGGGATATATTTGCCCAATCCTTCATCCATTTTCCCTTTGGATCCAATGCAATGGTCTCTGGGAAGTTTAAATTCTCCTTAGATGTCAGAGACGATTTCCTTTTTGGGTTTTTCGTGCAAGGTTGTGTCATTATGGTATACCTAATATACAAAGGTAGGGCCAAGAATTATCGAGAACGGGCCCAGAAACCTGCCCTAGGGGTGGGAAACCTCAAGTGGCATGGGTTATGGGAGGATATAGGTAAATTCCTAGAAAGTTGTTTGGTTTCTACAACATGGAAGCTCACTCTTGAACAACTCCTAAACCCTACAAAAATAATGAAAACTGTGAGGGAGAGAGGTCATGATAGACCCATGGAGAGGCAATTGACAGCTGCATGTGGGGCTTTGACCATTGCCTACTGGAAACTGCTCTGTATGGTACAGCACTTCCAGGGAAAAGCAAAAGACAAAAAAAAAGATGCCTGATACCAGGGTGACTCAGGATAAGGCCAAATCAAAGGGACAGACCAAGCCAATGGAGATTACCCCTATCCAAAAGGGTAATGGCAGTTGTCAGTAGTCAGAGTGCTAAGCATGATGATTCTGACCATGCAAGTTTGGTCTCAGACCTCCTTGGAGATCTTGTATAAGTTTAATTCTGAACATGGAGCTAATAACACCAAGGTTGCAGGTTTGATCCCTCTATGGGTCATTCACTTAAGAGTGATGATCCTTGAGGGTCCCTTCCAACTCAGAATATTCTGTGAACTGGGGGCCTCTGACATCACCATAATAACTTTAATGATGTCAGCTCTGTAGGTCAGGACAGTCAAACTCAAGTCCATGGGACCAGGTAGGATCCATCTAAGGGTTCTGAGATATCTGGTTGCTGTCATTGCAAAGTTGGTCTCTATCATCTTCAAAACATCATGGCAATCAGGGAAAGTTCCTGATGACATGAATAGAATAGAATAGAATAGAATAGAATAGAATAGAATAGAATAGAATAGAATAGAATAGAATAGAATAGAATATTTCAGTTGGAAGGGACCTAGTCCAATTGCCTGACCACTTCAATGCTGAACAAAAGTTAAACGTTATTAAGGGCATTGTCCAAATGCCTCTTAAAGACTGACAGGCTTGGGGCATCGCCTGTATCTCTAGGAAACCTGTTCCAGTGTTTTACCACCCAGTCTGTAAAGAAATGTTTCCTAAAGTCAAGTCTGAACCTCCCCTGATGCAACTTTGAATGATTCCCATATGTTTTGTCACAGGATACCAGGGAGAAGAGATCAGCACCTCCATCTCCACTTCCTCTCCTCAGGAAACTGTACAGAGCAATGAGGTCATCCCTCAATCTCCTTCTCTCCAAACGAAACAAACCCAGTTCTCAGTTGCTCCTCACAGGACATGCCTTCCAACCCTTTCGCAAGCTGTGTTGCCCTCCTCTGAATGCATTCAAGGACTTTCACATCCTTTTTAAATTGTGGGGTCCAGAACTGCATAGAGTATTTGAGGTGAGGCTGCAACAATGATAAATACAGAAGGATAATCACCTCTTTTGACCTGTTGGTTATACTATTTTTTATGCACTCCAAAATGTTTTTTGCCCTCTTGGCTACCATGGCACACTACTGACTCATGGTGAGTCTGCTGTCAACCAGCACCTCCAGATCCCTTTCTGCGGGGTTGCCACTCCTCTCCGAATTTATACTTGTGTCCAGTGTTACTCTGAGTCAGGTACAGAATCTGGCATTTGTCCTTGTAAAATTTTATGCCAATCTATCCAAATCTCTCTGCAAGGCCCCTTGTCCCACAAGAGTCAACAGCACCTCCCAGTTTAGTATCATCAGCAAACTTGCTAAGCGTGCATTCAACTCTTGCATTCAGATCACTGATAAAAATACTGAACAAAATTGACCTTGAACCCTGAGAAACACCACTGGTGACTGGTCTCCAGCCAGATGTAGACCCATTCACTACAATCCTTTGTGCCCTACCATTGAGTCAGTTCTTCACTCAGCGTATCATGTATCTGCTCATCTCACAGTTGGACAACTTGTCCAGAAGGATACTGTGAGGGACAGTATCAAAAACCTTAATAAGATCCAGAAAAAGTACATCCATCACCTTCCCTTTATCAAATATGACCTTATCATAGAAGGATATCAAACTGGTTTAACAGGACATTCCCTTTGTGAACCAATGTTGACTGTGCCTGATGATTGCATTGTCCTTTAAATGCCTTTCAGTTGCACCCAGTATGATCTTCTCCATAATTTTCCAAGTACTACAATTTTTCAAACTTCATGCTAGTTAGACTAGCATGTCTGTATTTTCCTGGGTCTTCCCTCATGCCCTTTTTGTAAATCAGAATGTTGGCTATCTTGCAGTCAGCAGGGACCTCTCCAGACTTTAGTAGATGATCAAGAGGGGCCCTGCCATAACATCTGCTAGCTCCTTCAGTACTCTGGGATGAATCCCATAAGGTGCCATTGACTTAAGAACATTCAGATGATCAACTGGTCTCTTACAATTTCAGTGTCCACAAATGATAAGACACTGTTCTCACAGTCATGGTCCTCCAACTCAGGGGATTGAGGAGTCCAAAGTCTATTAAATATATTATTAAAGCCTGAGGAAAAAAAAACCCAATGAATGCCTTTGCTTTTTCTTCGTATTAGTCAGGTGACCATCTTCATTATAGGTCCAATGTTTTCTTTAGACCTCCTCTTGCTATTCATGTACTTAAAAAAACCTGCCTTTGTTTTCTAACGCAACACTGGTCAGTTTCAACTCTACTTCTGTTTTGTGTTTCCATGTCTTCTCCCTGCATTTGCAAACCACAACTCTGTAATCTTCCTGCAGAACCTGACCTTGATTCCACAGATCATACACTTACTCTTTCCCCTTGAGTTCTATAAGGATTTCCCTGTTTAGCCAAACTGGTCTTCTGGTCCACTTACTTGACTTGTGACACACTGGAATTGGCTACTCCTGTGCTTCTAAAAGGTGGTTCTTGAAAACTGACCAGTTCTCAGAAGTAGATTCCCAGGGGACACTGTTAAGTAGCTCCCCAAATAGCTTCAAGTTTGCTCTCCTGAAATGCAGGGTAGCAACTCTGTTGACCTTTTTTCTCATGACACTGAAATGTTTAAACTCAACCGTTTCATGGTCACTGTGCCCAAGACGGTCACCTACCATCACATCTCCCCCAAGTCCTTCTCTATTCACAAACAAAACTAGTAAGGCATCTGTCCCAGTTTAAATGAGACACAGGTCTTTTGCTGAGGATGAGTTATGAGAAAAGACCTGAACTCCTCCCTCTAAGTAATTATAAATCCAAAATTAAGAGGCTCTGATTGAGGGGGAAAAAATTATGGAAAAGGAAAAATAACAGCCCTTTATTAAAGGTATGTGTGTATTGGCAGAAACAACGGGAAAAAAAACATGTAAAACAACCAAACAATACTCCTATACCCACAGATAATCCCCTTCAAAGTAAACCAATAAACAAGCAAAGGAAAAAAAGTAAACAGTTCAGTGCAATTCCAACCACAGGCAACAGGGGGCGTCGTTGGGTCACTGGAGATGCCGAGTTTGTAGTGTCCTGTACCAGTCACCAGGTGGCACTGTTGGATCACTGGAGATGCAGAGCCTGCAGTTCTTTATACTGACCAGCAGGGGGCGCTGTGGAATCACTGGTCCTTGTCAAGTGGGGGTAACACCCTCCGGGGTGTGTTGGAGAAACCAAAAAATGGGTTTCCCTCCCTTTCCCACACACTGGGAAAGGGGAGAGGGAGAGGGGGAAGAGAAACAACAACAAAAAGAAAAATCCTCCCCAATGGAAAAAAAACCAGACTCACTCTGTTCGGCTGGTCAAATCGTGCAGCACAGTCCTCTCTGTCCCCCTGATGTGCACAAGGACCACCACCAGGAAAAAAACGGGAACGTGGAAAAACCTCCAGAAAAACAGCTCCTCTCTGATGAAAAATCCAAGCAGGATCTGTAGCTGGCAAGCTGGTCGAGAACAACAGGAACCACCAAGTTTCCACTCCGACCTTGTTCCAGCCTCAGTAGCCAGCTCCAAAAAAAATCTCTTCCCCCCGTTTCCCAGGAGACGAGAGAAAAAAAGTAAAGAGGAGTCCCTCATCCCCCTGTTTCCTAGGAGACAAGATTCTAAGCAATTAACCTGAAAGCCACTTCTTTTGTGTCCCTTAAGCGCTCACTTAACGACCCTACATGCAGTGGGCAGAGGGAAGGGAAAAATTCCTGTCTAGTTTCCAAGAACTAGCAAAAACCATGATATCATCTTTCCTAGTAGGCTCCCTGAGTACTTGTGACAAGAAATTATCTTCCACGAACTTCAGGAATTTCCCGGGCTTGCTCATCACAGCAGTATGATATCCTCACGATGTCAGGGAACTTGAAATCTCCCATAAGGACAAGGGCTACTGATCCTGAAATTTCTCCTTATTACCTATAGAATAACTCATCAGCATTGACATCCTTTCTGGGTGATCAGTAATAGACACCCACTACAACATCTCCTTGGTTTTCCATCCCCTTAATCCTCACCCAGAGGCTCTCAACCACATCATCCCTAACTGTGAGGGTTGGAAAATTAAACCTCTCCCTTACATACACAGTGAGACACCTCCACCTCGCCTACCCTACCTGTCCCCCTGAACAGCCTGTAGCCCTCCATGCCAGCACTCCAATCATGGGACTCATTCCACAAAGTCTCACTAATACCAATGATACCATACTTCTGGGAACTAACCAACGCTTCCATTTCATCCTGTTTGTTACTCATGCTGCATGCGTTGGTGTACCAGCATTTTAGTTCTGCTCCTGAGTCCTCCATGCTCCCATGAACAGTGTAAATGTTCCCACTAGCATTGCCACCCTCATGCAATGCCATACTAACCCTTGACTTACTTTCAGCTCTCCTGATGGTATCCCATTCTCCCATCAATTCTAGTTTAAAGCCCTCTCAATCAATTCCTGCAGCTTACACCCAAAGATGCGTTTTCCTCATTGGGACAAGGAGCATTTAGTATGCTCCTGGGAAGGGGGAAAACTTTGGAGGTATAAATCCCCTTTTTAAAGCCACTTAAAGGTGAATTGCTGATTGGAACAAAAGCCAAGTAGTAAACTGGTTTGCAAACCAGGATGTTTACAGCTTACACAAGGTGGCAAGAATGCATTTTAAAAGAAACAAGGTGATTGAGGTAGAGGTAGATGCACAATGGCAGGCAGATTTGGTGGATATGCAACAGCTTTTCAAGTACAAGGATGATGTTAAGTACATATAATACTGATACACATATTACTAAAACATATCTGGGGCTTTTGGTCTAAAAGACAAAACAGGTTATTAAATAGCTTGGACCTTTAAAAGCATTTTTATCAGGGGACACATCCTTCAGAAATTATAGTCTGACTGGAGAAAAGTAGTTTTAAACCAGCCTTTAAACAAACTGCTAAAGTAGTTCAATGGAAATCACTTTTGTTTCTAATAATAAACTTGCATCATAAACACCTTCTGTGACAGTGTCCAGATCTTTACATATAAGACTATGACAACAGTGATAAAGATTATAAGTGCCTCCAACAATACAACAACAGGGTGAGTGAGGAGATGGAACAAAACATTAGCATTTGGTTTCCAAACAGATATTGTGTTACACCAATGTGCTTCATCTACAGTGACTATGCTGTGAGCAATTTTAAGTATATTCCCATTGTCACCCGACACTATGGAGACAGGTAGGTTCTTTAGGGAACCTTGGTAGAATGAGGACTGGCCACAGGGTTGTCGTTATAATTTGTTACATGGAAATTTTAACAATCAGCATAGCTCGTTACACAAAATTTTTAGCAATTGACATAGCTTACAATTAAACAGAATTTCTAGTAATTAGCATAGTTTTCTTATTACGTAGAGTTTTTAGTTACATAGACTTTTTAACTACCTGGACCCTCTGCAAATTGGGTCAAATTCCTAATAATCATTGTGTGATACAATAATCATAATCTAGACTTAGACCTTACCTAAAAGAACATGAGGAATTCACTCAGTCAACAGAAGAGAACAACAGAGGCATCTCTGACCACCAGGGGATCATGGGTTTTGCCATCTAGCCTCAGTCCCACTTGTAGCTGCTTGATTTTATAGGCAATATCTCACATGCATTTACGCTTCCCTGTTGCGTAACGGTTGTCACCATATCCTGGCAACAATATTGGTTGGTAAATGCTCTTATCACTACTTTGACAGTAGTTTTGCCTGGTCTATAATGGGGGTCACCGCATCCTGATAACAACACTGGTGGGCAAATGGACTTATCACAGTATTGAAAAAGGGGGAGAGAAGGGGGCGTGATACATGATCAGCATGCTTAAATATTATGACTGCCTGAGAAAATGGCATTAATTATACTAACCATATTACCAGGGGCCAAGAGCAGGGGGTACCGGTCACACTAAGATCCCTGCCTCTCAGTGTGCATACAGGTCTCCTAACAGTTTTGTGATTTGTGTCTCTAATTCTGCTTAGCTTTGGAAGATGCTGTTTAGGTATCCCCCAACTTCAGTCAAATACTGTCCATTGAATACTTTCTTTAGACAAGTTTTTCACATCCACCTGTGTGAATACTGAGGCATTATAAACGCAATTAGCAATTATAGATGCAGTAGCATTGGTTTTACATTCTTGCATGGGTTGAAATGCACAAGTATCATCTTCCCACTGTTGCTTTAAAGAATCGGGAGGAAGGGAGTCAAAAATAGACTCACCAGGCAACTATTAGTAGAGAGAAGGTATAGAGAAGTTTTAATAGAAGGTCTTCAACCACAGGGTACAGGGTAAGTGGAAACTACTGTGCTAAACAGTAAGGGATTATACAACTACGTTAAAATCTACATTTACTGCACAACTACTTCTAAAATCTACAAAAAGTTAAAAACCCAAAAAATCCATAGGCATCACCACTCTACTGGCAGAGCTACAGATTACACAAAGACTACCGTTCCAATTAGTGGTTACAAATTGTTTTTCTCTAAAACGTAGAAGTGTACAAATATATTGAGTCCTACTCTTGATACAAGTCAGTCACAATGTGGGGTTATTGTGCATATATTCATTTCTATTCTGGTTTAATTATATTATCTTACTATTCTCTATCACTTTTTAAACTTTCATATATGCTTGCTTAACCTTCAATTCTCTCAATGTTTAACCACTTAAGTATAGGTAACACTTAGTTGGTTTCCCTTCTGTCTGAAGTTTTTTTACCTTCTTAGTTTTCTTTTGTTAGTTACATATTTGTTTAAAAGAATATTATTGAAACGAACAATTTTATCACTGGGTTTGGTTGTTTCTTTTCAAGTTGCTGTTCTTCAAAGGATCACACAGTAAAAGTAACCAAAAAATATTTACCAAGGCCATTAAGATGTTACACTTTGGCTTTAACTGACACTGCTGAAACTATTTCACGGGACAGTCTACACGACACCAGGCCTGCTGGTGACAGATGGGGTACACCTGTCTCAAAGGAAGAAAAGGATCTTTGCGCAGGAGTTAGTAGGGCTTGTTGAGAGAGTTTTAAACTAGATCTGAAGGAGGAAACCAGGGTTGCTAGAGATAAGGCTGGGGGCAGTACACCAGAGTTTGAGGAGGAATGTTGGGCTAGCAAGGTCCTTTGGTCCACCATCTAAGTGATGATCCATGCAGAAGCAAAGATGCAAGGCATATTGGTGTGTTAGAAACCATGGAAGTGCCTGAGAACAGTCACATAGGAATTAGGGTTTCTCTCCCGCAAAAAGGTGGAAGGTTCAATGGTCCAACTGAAATACATCTACAGCAATGCACACAACAAACAGTAGGAGATGGAAGCCATTGTGCAACAGGAAAACGATGACATAGTTACCATGCCATAGTGAGATGACTTGGACAACTGGAGTGCTGCAATGGATGGTTAAAAACTCTTCAGAAGGGACAAGGAAGGAAGGAGAGGTGGTGGGGTAGCCCTGTATGTTAGGGAGTGTTGTGACTGTCTAGAGCTTGATGATGGTGATGAAAGGGTTGAGTGTTTATGGGAAAAATCAGGGGACGGTCAACAAGGCATATGCCGTGGTGGGAGTCTGTTATAACCTCACCCAACCAAGATGAAGACACGGATGTAATATTCCAATACCCTTCTGGACAAAATGTCCAGCATACAGATGGATAAATACATAATGCGATGGCTCACAAGTCGGGCGCAGAGAGTTATAGTAAATGGGATGACATCAGGCTGGCAACCGGTCACTAGTGGGGTTCCGCAGGGCTCCGTTTAGGGACACTGCTCTTCAACATCTTCATAAACAACTTGGATGCAGGACTCAAAGGTATACTGGGTAAGTTTGCCGGTGACACTAAACTGGGAGGAACTGTTGTCTCTCTCGAGGGCAGAGAGGTCCTGCAGAGAGACCTTGACAAATTAGAGGGATGGGCAATCACCAACCATAGGAAGTTTAACAAAGACAAGTGCTGGATTCTGCATCTGGGATGGGGCAACACTGGACATATGGACAGACTGGGGAACAAGAGGTTGGAGAGCAGTGCTGCGGAAAGAGATCTGGGGGCCCTGGTTGGCAGCAAGTTGAATGTGTCAACAGTGTGCCATGGCATCCAGGAGGGTCAACCGTGTCCTGGGGTGCATCAGGCACAGCATTGCCAGCCAGTCAAAGGAGGCGATTGTCCCACTCTACTCTGCACTGGTGCGACCTCACCTCAAGTACTGTGTGTAGTTTTGGTCACCGCAGTATAAGAAGGATATTAAGCTATTAGAGAGTGCCCAAAGGCGGGCAACAAAGACAGTGAAGGGTCTAGAGGGGAAGCCATATGAGGAGCGGCTGAGGCACTTGGTTTGTTCAGCCTGGAGAAGAGGAGACTGAGGGGAGACCTCATAGGTGTCTACAGCCTCCTCACGAGGGGAAGCGGAAGGGCAGGCACCAATCTCTTCTCTCTGATGACCAGTGATAGGACCCAAAGGAACGACATGAAGCTGTGTCAGGGGAGGTTGAGGTTGGATATTAGGAAAAGGTTCTTCACCCAGAGAGTGGTTGGGCACGGGAACAGGCTCCCCAGGGAAGTGGTCACAGCACCAAGACTGACAGTGCTCAAGTAGCATTTTGCAAAACCATTTATGGGGATTGGTTGTAAGTTAAAAAATCTGTGCCTCTGCTCAAAATGTCATGGTGTATAGAACAAAAGACACATTTCAGAAAGGTTATGAACAGATGTTCATGGATGAAATTTTCATAGTAGCTGAAGTTGTGAGAAGGGGACAGATATTCATGTACCGCTTAATAGACTATGGTCATGAAGCAATCAAGGGGATATTTTAGCCTGAAAACCTTCAAAAGGTTAATCCTGATGAGGACAAAATCTACAAAATTTAGGTAATTGCTGCAAAAGGGAAATGAAGAAAGAAACAACTGCTCATAAAGAGGCATGAGTGGTCCCAGAAATTTAACAGCTGGATAGAAACCTCCCAAGTCCAGGATGTATAGTGACTGGGACAGTAGTGGGGGAAAAATAAAGATTGCAGACAAGGGGTTTTACATCGCGCTGCCTAGCCCTGTCAGTGCCAGAAATTTCCCACAAAACGCCAGCTCGAACTTCACCTCACAGCTGGTGAGACCCCTGGAGCTCTCAGGCAAGTGAGAGGTGGGGCTTGTGGAAATGCAGTACTGACACATATGGAATAACATTGACAAAGACACCATCTTTAAAATAGTGCTGCAGGGCAAGATATGGCAGCATACTTTGTGGAAAGGCTAGTATCCAGTTCTCTCCATGTTGATGGAGATCAGTCTTATTATGAACAATCTTATTAACCTCTGCAACAAAGCTTCAGCCATTGCCTCTCCAACCATAGGCCTAGTTGTGGTTTAACCCTGGGAGGCAGTTAAGCACCACACAACCACTCCCCCCACAGTGGGATGGGGTAAGAATCGGACGGGTAAAAGTGCGAAAACTCATGAGTTGAGATAAAGACCATTTAATAAGTAAAAAACAAAACCCAAAAAGAAACACAACAAAGAAAAACAAACCCAAAAAAAATAAGTGATGCAAAAACCCCAACAATTACTCACCACCAGCAAACCGACGCCCAACCAGTCCCCAGTCTTAATGGCAAACTTCCCCCCTCACAGTTTTTATTGCTGAGCATGACAGCAGAGGGTATGGAATATCCCGTTGGTCAGTTTGGGTCAGCTGCCCTGGCTGTGTCCCTTCCCAACTTCTTGCACAGCCCTAGTCTACTCTCTGGCAGGGCAGTCTGTGAAGCAGAAAATGCCTTAATGCTGTGTAAGCACTGTTCAGCAATTGCTAAAACATGGTTATATTATCAACACTGTTTTCATCACAAATCCAAAACATAGCACCATACAAGCTACTATGAAAAGAATTACCTCCATCCCAGGCAGACCCAGGACGCTGGTCTGTCATCCTGTCATAAGGAAAACAAAGCTTAAAATAAATGAAAATCCTTGACACTTTTCCTACAACTGGGGAAATAGAACATATTTGGGGGTTTCTCCAGGGATTGCTGCTAAGAAATTTCCGTTTGTGGCAGACATCACTGGAGGGTTTAACTTGTTCTGCCTCTACACAGACATTGTAGAGCACTAGTTTGCTGGGGACTTTTTGTTTCCATTATCGTGCTGTGTTCCAAACAGCAGTAATAACAATGAGACTGTTATGGTGACATATGATAAGCCATATTGTGCCTGTAAGCACAACAAGCATGTCTCGTTCTGCTTTGTGAAGGTGATTGTGAAGCTGTATCTGTGGACTCAGAAGTCTCTGAAATTTTAGAAACCATGCTGAATCGGTAGTGGTAAACAACTATGAGGAGCTGACCTTGTACATGAATTAACATAGAGCCCAGGCCGACAATGATGCCTCTGGTTTTCAAGGCATTCCTGTTATGTATGGGATGGACGCTGGAAGTACATTCCATAGCTTTTTTTTCTAAACATTCTGCTTTGGAGAAGGGGTTTGGAAATTATTAAGCCGCATGTTAAAAGTATCATTCAAGACATTGCAACAGATGTATTTGAATGCATTTCCAAGAACCTCCTGGACAAACCAGAAATGCCAGCAAAGCAGGAGGTTTTGAGGCTTGATTATATTCAAAGAAAGAGTTTTAAAAGAAAGAGAACTGCTTCATGCCCCCAGAGCAAAGGCTGACCCCAGCCACTTAAAAGCAAAAAGCAAAAGGATGGGTTGTGCCAGGCAGCAGTCTGACTAGGACAGGAAGAAGAAAAAGAACAAGACAGGTTGAATGGTGTAAAATAAATGGAAAACCCAAAGAATGGAGGTCCATTCTGCTGCTAGAAAAGGAGCTATATTTTGCCAGGGTGTTGTGGGTTTGCTGACCAACCCCCCCTGGGGCTGAAAATAGTTTTTCCAAGTTGGATTTCCAGAGCAAAACCAATCAAAAGTTTTAGTAACGCCCTTGCCAATTACATACTTAAGAAAACGGAAGAGAAGCTTGTGGTGCAGAAGAAAAATGGAAGAGCCAGTTTAGCAGCCGGCCCTGTTGGGCCTGGGTTTGCCCCCCCCCACCCCGGGACAAGTCTGGCCCGGGAGAGGTGGGCCAGGTCCCTTTCTCTCCTGTAACAGAGTAGAAGAAAAAAAAAACTTTGGAGAAAAAAACTACTGCAGAAGGAATTTCAGACCGAGAGATAGTGCCGCCTCCAAGGTCAAAGTTGGCAACCGGAGGAGAGAGAAGAGAAGCCCGAGGGGGGGAGGGCTCCTTTTCTCCCTCTCCCCCTCTCCCTTCAGCAGGGAAGAGACTGAAAAATAAAAACCCCTGCCACCTGTGGAAGACTGTTGGGGAGCAGAGACCCTCCTCTGCAGCTCATGAAGGAGCCCACGCCGAAGCAGAGGAGTGCATGAAGAAGATGTGACTCCGTGGGAGGTCTAAGAGGAAACCAAGTCCTGTTGGAGACCTGTGGCCCACGGAGAGAGAGACCTACGCTGGAGCAAGTCGGTCCAGGTAGGATCTTGTGATCCCAGTGAGGGATCCATGCTGGTGCAGCTGAATTTGTGACCCTAAGGGACAGCAGAGAATGGAAGAACTGTTGCCCGAAGGTGGACTCACCATAGAGAGGTCCATCAAGGACTGTCTCTCGTGAGGAGGGACCCCACAAGAAACAGGGGTGAACTCAAAAGCCATTATCCCCTGTAACGGTGGGAAGACCATGGTAGGCAAGTGTTCCCTTGCAGTCCATGGAAGACCCCACAGGGCCCGGGTAAACCCCGCCTCTGGTCTTAGCCCAGGAGGGGGTAGGCCCAGCCCTGAGGTCGACATAGAAGAGAGAGAGAGAGAGAGAGAGAGAGAATTCCAGCTGCAATGAATCGGAACTCTCGTCCTAGAGATAATAGAAGAGGGACTTTTGAAGAGCTGCAAAATTATTTAGAAGACCTGCAACTCTGGAAGTGGAAAAGAGACTACTTCTCCTCCTAAACTGATACAAGGGGGGGAGGGGTACTTCTGTAAATACATAGCACTTTTGCCTAGTTAGAATTGTTGTATATATAGTTCTTTAGTTTTTATCTTGCTAGTAATCAATTCTAATATTAGTCTCCCCACATCAGATCTCTTTTGTCTGCGTAAACTTTCTCTCAACTTATAGCAATTGAGTGGGGGGGTGAGGAAAAATTGGCCCAGAGCAAACCCATGACACAGGGATACTTTTTCTTCATAGTTTCTCAGAAGCATTCCTTGACTTGTTTCTCCATTACAGACATGAGACATTGTCCACACATTTCTCCATGAGGCTCTTCTACAAAGACACAACCAGGTAGCAGGAAGCAGTCACACTGGACAGTGTCGGTAATCAGGGGTTTAGGGAATGTTTGGCTCTTATAGCCCAAGTTATCCCCATAATCTCATTCCTGTATGATCTGAAGGTCTCCCTCAAAACTTTCACATCTTGCTGGCAATAGTAACACCGTTCTTTTTGAAAGTCAGAAATCATTTTCTGATTAGCTGTATATCATGTCAAGAATTGTGTTTTGTCCTCAAGCATCATGCTGTGTGCCCCATAATAAATACCCCAGTTGTGGAAGAGGGCCCACATAACTTTGATTTTCAGCACTATTGCAAAAATGGGGGAAATAACCTTTGCACTCCTCAATATCCAGCACACGGGGAAGGTTGTTTAGTTACATGGGATTCCTTCTTAGAATCATAGAATGATAGAATGGCTTGAGTTGGAAGAGACCTTAAAGGTCATCTAGTTCCAAACCCCCTGCCCTGGACAGGGACGCCTTTCACTAGACCAGGTTGCTCAGAGCTCCATCCAACCTGACCTTGAACACTTCCAGGGATGGGGCATCCAAAGTTTCTCTGGGCAACCTGTTCCAGTGCCTCACCACCCTCACAGTGAAGAATTTCTTCCTAATATCTAATCTAAAACTACTCTCACTTTAAAACCATTCCCCCCTTCTCCTGTCATTACATGGTCTTGTAAATAGTCTCTCTCCATCTTTCTTGTAGGTTCCCCTAAGGTACTGTAAGGTTGCAATTAGGTCTTCTCTTTTCCAGGCCAAACAATCCCAATTCTCTTAACCTTTCCTCACAGGAGAGGTGCTCCGTCCCTCTAATCATCTTGGTGGCCTTCCTCTGGACTCGCTCCAACAGGTCAATGCCCTTCCTGTGCTGGGGACCCCAGAGTTGGATGCAGTACTCAAGGTGTGGTCTCACTAAAGAGGGAGAATCACCTCCCTTGACCTGTTGACCATACTGTTTTTGATGTAGCCCAAGATATGGTTGGCTTTCTGGGCTGCAAGCGAACATTGCCAGCTCATGTCCAACCTCTCATCCACCAAGAGAGGTTGCCATTGAAGACTGAGCTTCGATCACCTGGCTCAAGAAGTTATCCTCCATGCATTCCAGGAGTCTTCTGGATCACCTACAGCTTGCCGTGCTACTTTCCCAGCAGATGTCGGGGTGGTTGAAGTCCCCCAGCAGGACCAGAGCCTTTGAGCGCAATGCATCCTGTAGCTGGAGCGAGAAGGCTTCATCAATAGGCTCCTCTTGATCAGGTGGCCTACAGTAGACACCAACCACAAGTTTCCCTTTGTTGCCTCAGTCTCTGATTCTTACACACAGGCTTTTGACCTGCTCATGGTCACAGCTCTCTAGCAGCTTCCAACTCCGCCTATTTGTTGCTCATGCCATGCGCATTGGCGTAAAGGCACCTCAGCTGGGTTGTCGGTCATGTCGCCTTCCTAGAGGCTCCTTCCCCTTAATTCCTCTGTGATATTTCCCTGGTTTTTCCCTGTTGGCTTCTGTTACCTCACAAGCTCCTGGCCCATCTCTGTAAGACTGCAAGTGTGTTCCAGTGTGGCCAGTACATTTCAGAGTCATGGGCAGAGGGCCCTCGCTAGCACCCTGTCCCTCTAACCTTTGCTTCTCATCCCACATCTTGCCAGGGACAAGCCTGATAGTGTCCCCCTCCCACATCACATCTAGTTTAAAGCTCTGTCAATGAGCCCTGCTAGTTCCCCAGCAAAGACTCTCCTCCCTCTTTGAGAAAGGTGAGTCATCACTGACCTTGGTGTCTGCAGGGTTGTTTCTTTCCCATTTTTCTCTCTCCACTCTGTCAAGGCTGTTGCACAGCATTTTTTAACCCTTTCTTAAATATGTTATCACAGAGATGTCACCAGTGTCACTCATTGACTCAGCTTTGGTCCAATTTGGAGCTGGCTGGAACTGGCTCTGTCCAACATGGGGCAACTCCTGATCTCTTCTCACAGAATCCACCTTTGCATCCCTCCTGCTGCCAAAACCTTGCCACATAAACCCAACACATACGCCTTGTCTTTCATCCCAAGCAGCTTCCAGTGCTAACTTCACAGCAAAAATGTAGTTTGAGACGTCCTTGTTACCTGCATATATTTGATTGCGTAGAAAATATAGCCCTGCCTTGCTTCTGGGTTTTTGATCATGGGCACGAAGTACCAGTTCTGGTTTACATGATAGATGTTTTCATAGCACATTCTGTGCTTCCAACCTTTACATTTGTGAGGCCTTTTCCACATAGGCCTTCCACTTCTCACAAAAAATCATAGCCAAACAAGCAATTTGTGTTTTTAAAAGTCAGGGCCTTGTGCCTCTGCAAACATTCCCGAGACCTGCACAGCCATTTGCAGCTAGGGCAATGTATTCTCATGCCAGTGTTAAGTGCACAGTCACACAACAGGCAGAGCTGACAATAATATTTACAGCTATGGCCATGATTATATAATGTATGACAAAGCTTAAATAAACCCCAAATAACTTCCTGACGTCCTTAACACCATGGAAAAGTTCATTGTGCAAAAGCGTGAAGTAGACCTTGGGGTACATAAGACTACTTACTGTTTGGCTTAAAAATCCCACGACTTTTTTCCCCTCAAATAAGAGGTTGACATGTATATTAACATGTAGCAGGGTCTCAAACAAGGGGATGTCACTCAGCATGACCTTCCTGTACACAGATCACCCCAGTATTAAGAGATGCTATAAGTAGCCACTACATCCAGTAGCTACAGGGCCTGGTGATTCCTCATGACTGGCTGCTGGAGCCCAACCGGGAGACTTGAGGGTCTCTGTCCCAGACTGATGGATGCAGTTGCTGCTTTCACATTTTCAGGTTCAGTCAGTGAGGCTGAGTGTGTATCCCTGTATTGGATTTGCATGACAAAGTTTTGGTAGTGGGGGGAGCTACGGGAATGGCTTCTGTAAGAAGCTGCTAGAAGCTATGTCCAATAGCGTTGGCTGACTCCAAGATGGACCTGCTGCTGGTCAATGGTAGTGATGATGTGATAGCATATTTAAGAAGGGGGGGAAAAAACTCCTGTGCACCAGCAGCTGGAGAGACAAGTGAGAATATGTGAGACAAACAACTCTGCAGACACCGAGGTCAGTGAAGAAGGAGGGGGAGGAGGTGCTCCAGGTTCCAGAGCAGAGATTATCGTGAAAACCCTGGCGAGACAGGCTGTGCACCTGCAGCCCATGGAGGTTAATGGTTGTGGGAAGGAAGGGATTGAAAACAGAAGATTTGGTGAGGAGATAAGTGTTTTTCTTTAGTTGTTTTCACTCAAGATAACTCTGCAGCTGGGAATGCTAAGAATATTGTTATGATGTGGGAATTTTCACACTCTGTTTCTTTTGGGTTGTTTTCTGTCTGTTGAAAGAAATGGAATTCTCTCAAGGAAGATAACAGAATGTTGTTAAAGACTTAAAAGCATGCTTTCCCACAGGCTTAAGGGGAAGGGAGACAAGGGAGAGTTCAGAATTGTCAAAACACAGCCTGGTGACACATTTGAGCATGGGTTAGGCTTTGGTATGTAAGTAAGGCAAGCCTCAGGCCTTTTCGGTGCTTTTTGCCCCTGCTAAGTTTGGACTTAGCAGTGTATATGTGTCCCTGCAGTGATGGAATAAATGTATTCCTCACACTGTGAGTCGTGACCGTCTTGGTTAACCTGCATCTACCAATTCCCACAGCGGTGGAGCAGGCATCCACCTGCAGCCCATGGAGGAGACCCATGTCAGAGCAGGTGGATGTGCCCAAAGGAATCTGTGACCTCGTGGGAAGACCGCACTGGAGCAGGTCTTCTGGCAGGACCTGTGGACCCATGGAGAGAGGAGCCCACACAGGAGCAGTTTTGCTGGCAGGACCTGTGACCCTGTGGGGGAGTCACGCTGGAGCAGGCTGTTCCTGAAGGACTGCACCCTGTGGAAGGTGTTCCCATGTGGGAACAATTCGTGAAGAACTGCAGCCCATTGGAGGGACCTACATTGGCAAAGTTTGTGGAGGACTGTATCCCGTGGGAGGGACCTCATGCTGGAGCAAGGGAAGAGCGTGAGGAGTTCTCTCCCTGAAGAGGAAGGAGCTGCAGAGAAAATGTGTGATGAACCGACTGCAACTCCCATTCCCCGTCCCCCTGGGCCGCTTGGGGGGAGGAGGTAGAGAACTCGGGAGTAAAGTTAAGCCCAGGAAGAAGGAAAGGGTGGGAGGAAGGTGTTTTACGATTTCATTTTTATTTCTCATTATCCTACTCTGATTTAACTGGTAGTAAATTAAATTCATTTTCCCCAAGTCAAGTCTGTTTTGCCCGCCACGTTAATTCGTGAGTGATCTCTCCCTGCCCTTATCTCGACCCATGAGCATCTCATTATTTTTTATCTCCCCAGTCCAGCTGAGGAGTGGAGTGACGGAGAGGCTTTGGTGGGCACCTGGCATCCAGCCAGGGTCAAACCACCACAGTCCTGTAGACACACACACACACACACACACACACACAGATGGTACCAACACAGTTGACTACACACTACTGCTACAGACAAGAATCTGCCTTTAACAGCACCTACCCATAACACTCCCAGAACTCACATAAAGCATAAGTATAGACAGCCAAATCCCCTTCCTCCTCTCTGACTAGTAAAGACTGAAGTTCACAAGTGAGAACACACACTGTCTCACTCTGGATTCACAAGCACTTGCACTTTTGCAGTTCCTTCACACAGTGGCACAGACCTTCTGTTTATTTGATTGGATCCTGAGCCCTCTTACCTACTTCACAGGTCTCCTATTGGTCGCCTAGTCCAGCTTGATGCTTGCTAGCAGATGTACATGCTTACAGACTTACACAGTCATCTCACAGGGAACCCACGCTTACAGGTCATCCTGAATACCAGCACAGACCCTCTGCCCATCTGGTATCCCTGCACAGACCCTGAACCTCCTACTTGCTGTCTAGTCCAGCTTGAAGTGTGCTAGTGAATTACACACACAGTCCTCCACACACACAAGGTTCGGGAAAGATATAAACACTGTGAGCACTACCCCAGCAGCTGATACCCAAGCACATTGGTCTGTGACCCATGGTCTTACTCCGGTCACTGGTGCTGTGACTCTCACTCACCCCGGTCTGCCAAGGAGCTATGTCCAGGACACATCCCAGTCCCATCTAAGTGGAACTGAGCCCCCTGCTCCAGTGATTGGCACTGAGACAACCCTATTGACTTCAGTTGCTGACACCAAAAGCCAGGGGGCACCAACATCCCCAGTCTGACTCTACTTGTTGGCGCCAAATCCACTCATGTTGGGCTCGGGCTAGCCAGTAGTTGGCATCTAGTCCTTACAACACTCACACTCACAGGGTAGAGAGTCATAGAATCATAGAATTAACTGGGTGGGAAGAGACCTCCAAGATCATCAAGTCCAACCCCTGATCCAACCCTACTGTGATTACTAGATCATGGCACTCAGTGCCACATCCAACCTCGTCTTAAAAACCTCCAGGGACGGTGAATCCACCACCTCTCTGGGCAGGCCATTCCAATGCCTGATCACTTCCTCTGGAAAGAACTTCTTCCTAATATCCAACCTAAACCTCCCCTGGCAGAGCTTAAGCCCGTGCCCTCTTGCCCTGCTGCTGATTGCCTGGGAGAAGAGACCGACCCCCACCTGGATACAACCTCCTTTCAGGTAGTTGTAGAGAATGATGAGGTCACCCCTGAGCCTCCTCTTCTCCAGACTAAACAACCCCAGCTCCCTCAGCCTCTCCTCATAGGACTTGTACTCGAGTCCCTTCACCAGCCTGGTTGCTCTTCCCTGGACCTGCTCCAGTACCTCAATGTCTTTCCTGAACTGAGGGGCCCAGAACTGGACACAATACTCAAGGTGTGGTCTCACCAGGGGAAGGATCACTTCCCTCGTCCTGCTGACCACACTGTTCTTGATGCAGGCCAGGATACCATTGGCCTTCTTGGCCACCTGGGCACACTGCTGACTCATGTTCAGCCTCCTGTCAATCAGTACCCCCAGATCCCTTTCTGCCTGGTTGCTCTCCAGCCACTCTGTCCCCGGCCTGTAGCGCTGCAGGGGGTTGTTGTGGCCAAAGTGCAGGACCAGGCACTTGGTCTTGTTGAACTTCATCCCACTGGAATCAACCCAAATCTCCAGCCTATCCCGGTCCCTCTGCAGAGCCCTCCTGCCTTCCGGAAGGTCGACACTCCCTCCCAACTTGGTGTCGTCTGCAAATTTGCTAATGATAGACTCAATCCCCTCATCTAGGTCATCGATAAAGATGTTAAACAGGACTGAGCCCAGCACTGACCCCTGGGGGACACCACTGGTGACCGGCCGCCAGCTGGATGCAGCCCTGTTCACCAGCACTCTCTGGGCCTGGCCCTCCAGTCAGTTCTTAACCCAGCAGAGAGTGCACCTGTCCAAGCCATGGGCTGCCAGCTTTTCCAGGAGTATATTATGGGAGACGGTGTCAAAGGCTTTGCTGAAGTCCAGATAGACCGCATCCACAGCCTTCCCCTCCTCCACCAGGCGGGTCACCTGATCATAAAAGGAGATCAGATTGGTTTGACAGGACCTGCCTCTCCTAAACCCGTGCTGGCTGGATCTGATCCCTTGTGCATCCTGTAGGTGCCGTGTGATTTCACTCAGGATGATCTGCTCCATAACCTTGCCTTGTCAGATCACGCAGAGAGATAGTAAGAAAGGATTTACTAAAATAGAACAGACTACAGTGATCAAGCAGAGGGCTTGGTCAAGTGTATTAAATGGCTCCATTTTATATGACTGGCCTCTTTTATACCTGTTTCTGTCTATTCCCTTCTTTATTCCTCCCCAGTCTTCTTCTCCTCGATGTTCCCTAATAGATTTTGGAACAGGTCCCCCCTCGAATATCCCAAATCCTCATGTGCCTCTTGTTTCCCTCTTCTTTTCAGTTACAAAGTCCAGGTGGCCCTCTCTAAAAGCTGTGCCTGTAGTTTCTTGATGGCCCATCAATTAGTGACCAGAGACTTTTGTTCCTTGGCATTGTCTCTGTTATCCTTTTCTACCAGGTTTGTGTCTCTGTGCATTCTTGTGAGTCCCTTCCCTCTTTACTTATTATCTTATTTTGCACTGAGAAGGCCCTTGATCAGACAACCTTAATGAAGCAGTTGAACTCCCCTTTCCACATATCCTTACACTCAGTTTGTTCTGAAGCTCTTTTGCACCTATTAACAGTTCTGCAAGACTCCCAGGAAAACAGAGATTATTTTCGTTGTTATTTAGATCAATTAAATAGAAGCACTTTTAATCTATTTTAGAACGAGGGATATGTTATAAGTTAGTATAAGAATTTAGACAACTCAATTCCAATTAAACATTGATAAATTTATTAAGCAAGCGATAATAAAGCAAAACAGCGCTGGGTGGCCTGGAGGGCAGTGCCCTGCCGAAGCACACACCGAAATGAAGTCAGTGTCTCTTTTTATACACGTTCGTGGTTCTTAGGTACATGTTAAGTGGTGTCTGGCGTTGGCTTTTCGGATGTAAATTTGTTTGTGGCTTGAGTTTGGTGGCTGGGTAAGTGGTCGTCTGGTATTTGTCAGAGATGAAAAGGTGCAGTTCTTATCAGTTATTTATTGACACTTGCTTGATTAGCAAGCTGTCTGTGAAACTCCTCTTGTTTAATTACAACAGAAAGTTTCTGACTCCCTCATACACATAAGATTTTATGAACAAAGTTAACCCTTCTATTACAATCCCTTATATTTTTATTTTTTTTAAATAATGGTAATAATTGTATTAAAAATACATGGTTTAAATGTTAGTTTTAAAATTAATAAAATAAGAGGTTGACAACAGAGTAATTAACTAAAGTACATAGTTATACATAGAGTAGTATTTAAAAGGTTGATGATTATTAGTTATTTTTTGTGTTTGTTTTTGAAATGCTTACTTTTAAATTATTGGTGGAGACCTTGAGGAAGCATAATTAAGGGTCAATTTTTTTTGTTGTTTGGCTTTGTCCTTTTTATTTTACGGGGTGTTAGTTTTAGTTCAGTTTATTGAGAGACTTTGTTATATATTTACAGACCCACTCTAGTACGTCTCTGCCTCCCTTCGCCTAACTCCGTGGCATGGTGCAGTGAGGTATTTTGTAATCTTCTCGGTAGCAGTCGTATTCTTCAGGGTTTATATGGCCTCTAAGTTTAAGATGTTTTGAAGGAGAAAAAAAAACCACACTCCCAAAGTATTACAGACAAAGTATTTCAATCATTATTGTTTGTTCTTTTTACTTTAAAGGGTAGAATAATTTTTTTTCCTTAGGTGGCACTTTATAATGTACTTCCACCAATAATTTTATAGGTGTATATACTTTATAGACATTTTTCATGTCCCTGGGACTGATAGATGTATATTGACAAACTATTCATCTTTTATGATTTAAATGGGGATGTTTTAAACAGGGTATGCTTCTAGGTATTCCATGAAGTACAGGAATATCGGTTTTTATTTTACAACAGTGGGGCAGATGGATATGGGTTTCTATTATTTTAAAGATTGCCCCTGATTCTAGAGGAATTCTGTTTGGATGTTAAGGTATATAATGGGTTATTTGTAAAGTATATGGAGGAGGTATTTGGAATCCTTTGTACAGCAGGGGGGATGCTTTCTTAGAAATTTTGGAATGAATCATTATTTATTCACCAGTCTTTTCCTTCTCAAGATTAACTTCAGATCGTCTGTAGTTCTCTCTGTAGTCCAATGGTCACTTGGGAGAGGTTCTGTCATTCGGGAGGGATGTGTCCGTCTTTGTTTTGCAGTAGGGATCGCAGTTTCTGTTGTGTGCAGTTCCTGGAATGGATTCTCTCAACAAGGGGTTAAAGATGTTTCCTTCCCAATTCCCAGGGTTTATCCTATGCATCTTGAAATTTAAGGGTGCTGTTTGGGCTAAGGTCCCCCTTTGCTTTCTTTCCAATTCTGTCACAGTTTCCTCGACTTTTATACTGAGTTCGATTAGGATTTAGAAAGTACGAATAGTCCCAGGCTGTGAATATGCTAGTATACAGGAATTAATATAATTAGTCTCAGTCACTACAGTGATCTGCTGACAGTCAGCAGCAGGCTTTAAGTCATAAATATAATTCTGTTTACTTGGGCTGTTACATTGTCTCTTTTCATTTTAACAATATGGGTTTCAGTATAGAATAAATGTTAAAATTACTTTTTACTTTAAGGTTGTGTTTAGGAAGGAAAAAGAAAATATTTCTTTCTCTCTTCTCGCAATGTATAGAAATGAAACTTGATTCAGGGCATCTGCATCTGCCCTGCCAGCCAGCCACCCCCCAGAGTTCCCTCCAGGCTAGGAACCCAAAAGAAATACACCGGATAAGTTTATGGAAAAAAAATAAAAATAAAAAACATATATATTCATTATACAAACTCCACTTTTTTTTTCCTTTTTTTTTTTTTTTTTTTTCCAACTAAGGCCATTTCAGTCAGTTGTTTAAGATATGTTTACGTCCCATACAGGGCAATATAAACAGACCGGAAATAAACAGTCTGGAAGTTATTCTACAGGGCTAGTGAGAAGAAGAAACATTTTCCTAGTGAAATTAGGGTAGATTAGGTTTGATGTAATCAATGGGCACTCAGTTCACATACATGATGTACACAAAGTCCTCTCCCCAGGTGGAAGGGAGAAGAAGTAAAGGCGATATTAATACTGAAGTTTTTGTTAAAAGTATGGCCTTCAGTACAGAATACACACAAAAGTTATTTCCGTGTACATATTTCAAGATAACAAATAATTGGTACAACTCTAGGTCTGTGAGAATATTCAAAGGCACAGACACATGCAATGAAAGTAATATTATTTTACCATTTAATGCATTTATACGAATTATGATTACAATAGCCCATGATATTAACAATGGCTCTACTGCATCTCCTTTAAAAATGAAGTTTTTAACAGCAAAATTATACAACATTTTCTTATGTCATACTGGTAAATATAATCACAGACTTATTATATCAGAGTTTCTAATTTCAATTTAGATTTTTAATAAAAGTATTAACTAATCAATTAATTTGAAATCCCATCTTCTTTCCCCAGTTTGTCTGGAGTGGGGAAGTACTTATTCTCCTCTTCTCTCTGACTTTCTCTTCTCAATCTACTACATGCAATTCTTTCCTTTCTTTCTCCATCGATTTCAACACTGTTCTTATCTTTCTTTTTAAAGAGTACAAAAGTAACTTCCCTCTTCCCAAACCATCAAAACCAAAGCCGCAGACTTCTCCCTCCATCACAGCAGACACTGTTTCTCCAGCTCTGTCTCTCTCTCTCCCTTTTCTTTTCTTTTTTCAGTTTTTAACACAGTGATCTCAATTTTGGCACGATTTTTGTTTTTAGATTTAAATTTGTTTTATGAGAAGTTTGGTAAATTTTTCTTCTTTTTTGTTTTTTTTTTTTTTTTAAACACGCTCTGGGTGTTTCATCTTTTTTGTTGATTTTCTAATGTTTTTTTATGATATTTTGTTCATGGGGGTTAGTTATTTTAAAGTCTCCTGATTAATGAAGTATAATAATTAGTTACGTGTTGCCAATTTAGGGTTGAGTTACAGTTTCCACTGGGAGGATCGTTGGATTGCGTTTTCTTCCAGGTATATATATATATCAGGTTTTAAAATTTGGTTTAACTGTTTTGTTATTCCCAAGAGGTTTTTCTAATAATAAAGTTCTGATTTTTTTCGGGGTTGTCCACCTCTTTCTAAGAGTTTTAGTGCTTTTGGGATTTTCGCACCTCTGATTTGATAAGGCAGTGAGATTTGCAAACTGCAAATGGGGGGTGGGGGGTGGGGGTGGTGGTGTAACGGGGAATTCAGCAGTGCTGTGTAAATAACAACTGAAGGAATGTGAAGAGATGTTTGTGAAAGGGGAGGGTTAATGAGGGATTCAGCAGGTGGGGGGGGTAATGGGGGATTACACGGTGCTGCGGGAATAGGGACTGAAGGAGACTGCAGAGGGGTTTGTGGAAAGGGGGGGTAATGAATGAGGGACATAGAGGGGGGGTCATAAGGGATTTTCATTTGGGGTTTTTGGGCTTGTTGACACACCCAATCCTCGGAAGATCCGAATATAGGTTATATAATATGGGGATTAGAGAGTGACTTCTCTCCCCAAACTTCGATATAATAATGTATCATTTGTTTCTTAGATTCACTTTTCCTTCTAGGGGAATTACTTTAATGTTTTATCCTTAATCCTAATGGGCTTTGTGGGGAAATATCGGGTAACTTATTCTGTTTTCCCTTCCCCATGGGATCAGAAGGCTTGCTTTTCTTCTGTCCCATCTTCTAAGGTGCCTTGAAACGTACACACACTCGCTTCCTCTCGGTCGTGACTCATTCCCTTGCGGGACATGAGAGCTGCACTACGGGAGAGCCCACACTCGCGTGGTCTCGTATCGAGACGTCTCACACAGGCACACCTTAGGATTACCCCCCCAACCAAACAGCTCACCAAAAAAGAAAACTCTATACTTACCCCTCCCTGGGGTCCTCGTTTGGTCTTCGTGCACAAAATTTAAGGGGTCTGCAGATTTCTTTTGCTTTATTATCAAAATTTTACTAGGTTCATTGATCCAGGGTTTGGTGAGAACAACTTTCAGAGCAGGGCTATCCGGAGATAGGGCACCTCCCTTTTCTGCAGGAGTTCACACCAAAGCAAATTGGATTCCTGGCCAACGCACCAAAATTGTTATAAATTAGTATAAGAATTTAGACAACTGAATTCCAATTAAACATTGATAAATTTATTAAGCAAGCGATAATAAAGCAAAACAGTGCTGGGTGGCCTGGAGGGCAGTGCCCTGCCGAGGCACACACCGAAATGAAGTCAGTGTCTCTTTTTATACACGTTTGTGGTTCTTAAGTACATGTTAAGTGGTGTCTGGCGTTGGCTTTTCGGATGTAAATTTGTTTGTGGCTTGAGTTTGGTGGTTGGGTAAGTGGTCATCTGGTATTTGTCAGAGATGAAAAGGTGCAGTTCTTATCAGTTGTTTATTGACGCTTGATTAGCAAGTTGTCTGTGAAACTCCTCTTGTTTAATTACAACAGAAAGTTTCTGACTCCCTCATACACATAAGATTTTATGAACAAAGTTAACCCTTCTATTACAGGATAGACTCTAGGGTTCTGTGCATCCCATCCCCAATGCCTTTTGCAATAAAGATAGCCGGGCAGACAGTCTGATCAAAACACAACTCTCTTAATTTGTACGAGAGTGCTGGGTCAAACTTAAAAAAAATTTCTGCATTCATATTGCTTAAATTAAAAGTGGGAGAATATAAATTCATTCGTAACTTTAACAAACTGGCATAATTGCCAGTTTCAACACAGCTGGAGTAGATGTACAGAAATTTACTCTACACCCTGAACAAATGTTTCATACGTGTGATGTAGTGATACCTGATATAAATTAACAATACTCTATTCTTCTGCACTTCACCTAGCCCCAAACCTGGAAATCAACCATTTCCACTGCTGCGCATACTCTATGGAAGCCACAAACTGGACTGCCTTCACCTCCCCTGCTACATTTGAGGGCAGGGGTAAAGTTGGGTTTACAAAGGACCCTGAGGGGCTTAGGAGTGTTGCTGGTGGTCTCACCAGGGAGTCATCCTCATTGTGAACTTTTGGGAGTGTAGTCTCTTGATTTGCAGGGAGCTGTGGCAACCAGGAAGTCACTTCCAGGGGGTCATCTTCTGCCCTAGTAAGACACATCAGTGGCCCATAAGTGGCCATAAGGTTCAGGAAAGAATTTAACATTTTATGACCCTTGAGGTCCCTGCAAAAAAACCCTTGCCAACAAGCCATCTCACAGGGAACCCACGCTTACAGGTCATCCTGAATACCAGCACAGACCCTCTGCCCATCTGGTATCCCTGCACAGACCCTGAACCTCCTACTTGCTGTCTAGTCCAGCTTGAAGTGTGCTAGTGAATTACACACACAGTCCTCCACACACACAAGGTTCGGGAAAGATATAAACACTGTGAGCACTGCCCCAGCAGCTGATACCCAAGCACATTGGTCTGTGACCCATGGTCTTACTCCGGTCACTGGTGCTGTGACTCTCACTCACCCCGGCCTGCCAAGGAGCTATGTCCAGGACACATCCCAGTCCCATCTAAGTGGAACTGAGCCCCCTGCTCCAGTGATTGGCACTGAGACAACCCTATTGACTTCAGTTGCTGACACCAAAAGTCAGGGGGCACCGACATCCCCAGTCTGACTCTACTTGTTGGCGCCAAATCCACTCATGCTGGGCTCGGGCTAGCCAGTAGTTGGCATCTAGTCCTTAGAACACTCACACTCACAGGGGAGAGAGTCATAGAATCATAGAATTAACTGGGTGGGAAGAGACCTCCGAGATCATCAAGTCCAACCCTTGATCCAACCCCACTGTGATTACTAGATCATGGCACTCAGTGCCACATCCAGCCTCATCTTAAAAACCTCCAGGGACGGTGAATCCACCACCTCTCTGGGCAGGTCATTCCACTGGGGCTGAAAATAGTTTTTTCCAGGTAGATTTCCGGAGAAAAAAGCCAATCAAAAGTTTTAGTAACGCCTCTGCCAATTACATATTTAAGAAAACGGAAGAGAAGCCTGTGGCGCAGATGGAACTAGTAGCCCTGTAGGAGAGGTGGCAGGCCCCAAGTGGGCCAGGGCCCCCTCCTCCCCCAGCCCTGGGCTGGGGGCAGGTGTGGCACTGAAGCCCCCCTTCTCTCATGTAATAGAGTAGAGGAAAAAACTTTAGAGAAGGACTGACTGCCTGGACAAGACTGCTGCAGAAGAAGTTCCAGGCAGAGATAACGGGCCTTCAAGGTCAAAACTGGCAGTTGGAGAGAAGAGAAAAAGCCATGAAGGAGGGGGGAACTCCTCTCCCTCCCCCTCTCTCTCTCTCTCTCTCTCTCTCTCTCTCTCTCTCTCCCTACAGCAGGGAAAAGACTGAAAACTAAAAAGACCCTGCCACCTGTGGAAGTTTATTGGGGTGAGGAGACCCCCACGCAGCTCATAGAGGCGCTTGCACTGAAATAAGTGGATGCACGGGGAAGTTGAGACTTCATGAGAAGCCTGAAATGAAACACAGTCCTACTGGAGACGTGTGACTCATGGAGAGAGAGAGAGAAAGAGAGAGAGAGAGACCTACGCTGGAGTAGAACTGCTCGGGTAGGCCTGGGATCTCAGTGAGGGATCCATGCTGGTGCAGCTGAATTTGTGACCCTGAGGGACAGCAGAGAATGGAAGACCTGTTGTCCGAGGGATGAACCCATGTCGGAGAGGTCTATCAAGGACTGTTCTCCTGTGGGAAGAGACCCCACAGGAAACACGGGTGGACTCAGAAGTCATTATCCCCCTGTGACTCTGTGGTGAAAATCCATGGTAGGCAAGTGTCCCCTTGCAGTCCATGGAAGACCCTTCAGGGTCTGGGTAACCCCCCAGCCTCCGGTCTTAGCCCAGGAGAGGGGTAGGTCCAGCCCTGAGGTCGACATAGAAGAGAGAGAGAAAGAGAAACAGTTCCAGCTGCGACGAATCGGAGTTGTCGTCCTAGAGATAATAGAAGAAGAACCTTAGAGCGCTGCAAAATTATTTAAAAGAGCTGGAGCTCCGGAATTGGAACAGAAACTGCTTCTCCTCCTGAACTGATACAAAAGGGGGGAGGGGTAATTTTGTAAATACATAATACTTTTGCCTGATTAGAATTGTAATATATATAGTTCTTTAGTTTTTATCTTGTTAGTAATAAATCCTAATATTATTCTCCCCAATCAGTACTCTTTTGTCTGCATAAACCTTCTCTCAACTTATAGCAATTGTGTGGGGGGTGAGAGAAAATTGACCCAGAGCAAGCCCATGACACTTGCCTACCACTCTTTGCACCCAATAATAATCACGCCCTTTCACCTCTGCAACACCTCACTGGTTCTTATTGCTCCCTTTGCTCCTTCTGCAGTAGCTGTGCTCTCTGAGAGATAATCCTTCCAAACAGTAAGATGTACAAACTTATAGGCAAAATTTCCAAGGAAATTGATGAAGCATGAAGGACTTATCATCATCAAACAAGACACTAGAAAATATTAAGATGTGCTAGTGAAAGCATATGCAATGTTGAACCACTGCAGTTAAAACAAGATAACCTTGAATCTAGAACCTTAAGGTGAGGAAGAGGCAAATCTGGGCATTTTACGCATTCTGTATACTTCATGCTGAGTATTCTACTTCACTAATCTGTATCATAGAAATGTTTAATTAAAGGGAATAATTTGTCCTTTATTTAGTTCCTTATCTGGCAGTTCTTAGTGCCAGCACTGCTCCTATGGTGTTTTATTTTTTACATTGCTATTGTGTGGTCAGTTTGGTTTTATTTGCATAGGAACTAAAGGAAATAGATAGCTGGATGAGGTCTCTGAAAGAGACATTCCAAAAGTAGTTACAATTTGCATCTTTGTAGGTTTATTTGCAAAAAAGAATAATATAATAATAATAATGGCCAGTCTTCGCGAGCGAAGATCCGGGGAAGGTCTTTCCACCTTCCAGCCTGCGCATTGGATTTTTTAGGTGAGACACAGTGTGCGCGGAACTGAGCCCACCCTTTAATCCTAAGGTTCATCTGCCGGGGCCAAGCGAGCTTGGACGGTGGCAGTGAGGTCCTTAGGACGTAGGTGGGTTGCCTTTAAGGGCTAACGAGCCCCACCTGCCCGGGAGTGGCCCTGACCGGGAATCGAACCCGGGTCTCCGCGGTGATAGCGCGGCGCCTTTACCACTAGACCACCAGGGGCTCTGCAAAAAAAAAAAAAAAAAAAGAATAGTGAGAAATTAAATGAGCAGTCACTTAACTGATTGCCCAGCCCTGCCTAAGGCTGGAAGAAGGTCTAACCATGCACGATGTAGAAGTACTTTAGACCATAAGGACATGGTGAAGTGATTTCAGAAGCTTCAAATTTGCATTTTCTGTAAGCAAACATAGCATGACAAGATGCATTGTGCAGTACTTTTCACAGTGAAACACAAAGTCTTAGAAAAAAAAAGTAACCCCAAATCAGATTGTTCTTGCACTAATCTAAAGACAGTGGGCAGTCAGAGAGGTATGTAGACTACATGTTTCTTCTCAACTAGTGGAAGTGTCTTTTTGTGGAATGATACCAGTGTTGAAATAAAAAGCAAATGTAGTAAAATTGCTTAAAGAAAATAAACTGAATATTGTTTAAAGACACTGAAAAATAATATATCTCTCTATTTACCTTTAATGGGAAGCCACTGTTGGAGTTTAAAACAAAATAATATTTTAAGCAATAGCATTTTCTTTTTATAAAATACTTTTCCCTAAATGCAGTACTTCAAGAAGAATTTTCTCCACTTTTGTGATTTCTTTATGAATAACAATTCCAGCCTCACTTTATATTATTATTCTATTAATTTAAAAAACACTGGTAATAAATATATATATGGCATGTTGCACTTCAAAGAAAAAAAAATCAAAGAAATTACAAGTGTATAGAAGGGTCCATCTGATTCATGCATTGATACTTGAAAGTTTCCACCTCCAAACTAGCAATTTAAGACTTGTCTGTAATCAGTTAACAACACCACATACAATGGAAAACTGTATTGTACTGTCTTAGTTTAACAAGATTACAACTTAGAAATTAAGAAACTTCAGGCGGAACTGCTGTGTCCCCCCCCATACGATGATGTCGTCAATGTATTGTAGGTGTTCGGGAGTTCCACCCTTCCCTAGTGTAGCCTGGATCAGTCTGTGGCAGACGGTGGGACTGTGTTTCCGCCTCTGGGGCAGTCGGTTCCAGGTGTACTGAACGCCCTTCCCGGTGAAAGCGAACTGCGGCCTACACTCTGCTGCTAAGGGGATGGAGAAGAACGCATTTGCAATGTCAATAGTGACGTACCACCTCGCTGCCTTGGACTCCAGCTCGTACTGGAGCTCCAACATGTCAGGCACGGCGGCACTCAGCGGCGGGGTGACTTCATTCAGGTCACAATAGTCCACAGTCAACCTCCATTCTCCATCAGACTTACGCACAGGCCAGATGGGGCTGTTGAAAGGTGAATGGGTCTTGCTGACCACCCCTTGGCTCTCCAGCTCACGGATCATCTTATGGATGGGGATCACAGAGTCTCGGTTCGTTCGGTATTGCCAACGATGCACAGTTGTAGTGGCAATTGGCACTCGTTGTTCCTCAACCTTCAACAATCCCACAGCAGAAGGGTTCTCCGAGGGGCCAGGTAACAAATTCAACTGCTGTGCCGCCTCTGTCTCCACAGCAGCTATTCCAAAAGCCCATCTGTGTCCCTTGGGGTCTTTGAAATACCCGTTCCTGAGGTAGTCAATGCCCAGCATACATGGGGCATCTGGACCTGTCACAATGGGGGTGTTTCTGCCAGTCTTTCCCAGTCAAGTTCATGTCAGTTTCCAGCGCGGTCAACTGTTGAGACCCTCCTGTCATCCCAGAAATGGAAATAGTCTCTGGTCCCACATGTCCTGATGGCACTAACATACATTGAGCTCCAGTGTCAACCAAAGCCTGGTATTCTTGTGGGTCTGATGTGCCAGGCTCCACACAGTCCAATAGATACGGTTGTCCTGTGCCTCTCCCTGGCTAGAGGTAGGGCCCCTCTAACACTGGTCTTGGTTGGGGCCATCACAGCTGTTTCCCTGTGAATACCCACAGGAGGTACCTTCTAGCGGGTCAGATCGCTGCCCATAGGATACCAGTACTGCACTCACTTTCACGGACTTTCCTTTTTTCCTCTCTTTCAACTCTTGTACTCGGGCTTCTAGGACACGGGTAGGTTTCCTGTCCCAGTCGTCTCATGTCTTCTCCATGACTGACTAGGAAATACTACAACATGGTTCATGAGGTCTGTCCGCTCTCTCTAACTGGGGGGCATCTGTTTCTCACTGGTGCCATATGGAAGCTGTTTCCCTCAATCCTCTCTCTCAGTCTCTCCTGTTTATCTTTCACCTCTGTGGTTAGTGTCTTGAGGTCCTTAATCAATGTCTGTACAGTGGAGATGCGGGCCTGTAGCGGGCCTTCGATCATACTGTCGTACAACTGAACTTTATTTATTATAGACATCACTGGTTCTCACTTCTCCCCAGCCTGTAATGATGTCAGGTAACTGGCGTGTGCGGGCGTTCCCGTACATGGGAGGCTCCGCTGCATCTGTGGTGTACACTTAACCCTGCCAGGATTGTTGGTGGGTTGCCCATCCCTTCCAAATAGTACTTCCAACAGTGCCATTTCCCTCAGGCATAGGATCCCCTCCTCTATGGTCTTCCACCCCTTTGCATAATGGTGTGCCTGCAAGGGATCTCTGTAAATGAACCTGTCCCTCACACCATCCAACAACCATACCCAGAGAGACAGGGGCTTTGATTCTCTCACAAATGCCTCCTTGATACTCACATCCTGGGCAATAGACCTCAAGAACCTTGCTTCATGGCCATCAAGGTTTATGGCATCACCCATAGAGTCCCAAACTCGGATCATCCAGGACAGAATGGGCTCATTCGGGCCACAAATAACGTCTGCCCCTAAACTTCAGAGGTTGTTATGCCATAAGGACTCAGTGATGATTTCTGGCTCTGGGTCAGCCGCATGTGAGGGTCCTGCCTCCCCATCATCGTCAACTGGGTGAACCGATTTGGTCTCATATTTCCTCTTTTGGATAGGGGTAATCTCCATTGGCTTGGTCTGTGCCTTTGTTTTGGCCCTATCCTGAGTCACCCCGGTATCAGGCATCTTGTTTTCGTCTTTTCCTGTTCCCTGGAAGTGCTGCACCATACAGAGCAGCTTCCAGTAGGCAATGGTCAAAACCCCACATGCAGCTGTCAATTGCCTCTCCATGGGTCTATCATGACCTCTCTCCCTCACAGTTTTCATTATTTTTGTAGGGTTTAGGAGTTGTTCAAGAGTGAGCTTCCATGTTGTAGAAACCAAACAACTTTCTAGGAATTTACCTATATCCTCCCATAACCCATGCCACTTGAGGTTTCCCACCCCTAGGGCAGGCTTCTGGGCCCGTTCTCGATAATTCTTGGCCCTACCTTTGTATATTAGGTATACCATAATGACACAACCTTGCACGAAAAGCCCAAAAAGGAAACCGTCTCTGACATCTAAGGAGAATTTAAACTTCCCAGAGACCATTGCATTGGATCCAAAGGGAAAATGGATGAAGGACTGGGTAAATGTACCCCCCTGCGTTTCTCCATAGGGATGGGTGCCATTATCCTTAAACCCCCAGAGGAAGCACCTTAGGCTAGAGCAGTAGTGCATCCTTGAGGACATATCCCAGACGAAAATCACAGGTGCTGAGTTTGCCGTGTCATAAACCCAATGCACAAACTCGAAGGTACTTATCGCAATGAGGGTCTTAATATCTGAGCTGAAACACATCGACAGGTGGGACAGACACATGGTTATGTGCCAGAGGAGAGCAACAACCCCAAGCATCATGGTGCCTGCAGCTTCAAAACACGTGTGTAAATCACACAAGGGCAGTTATGCCTTTTCCACCTTTCCTCTCTTCCAGCCCCACGATTTGAGTGCCAATTAATGTCTTAGTTTAACAAGATTACAACTTAGAAATTAAGAAACTTCAGGTGGAAGTGTGGAAAAGGAAAAAACCCAGTTTTTTGTTAACAAAATCTGAATAAACAACAAATGGTGCAGTCAAAAACTTTCAGAAGAAACAAAACAAAGTCCCAATTTACCAGGTGGTTGGGGGGGAGGGAAGAAACCCGTGGTGACCTGGGGCGGCGGGGGGAAAGGAGGGGGGAAGGCAGGACTTTCCCGTCAGTTCAACAGTTGCTCGCAGCCATGTGCGCCTGCAGCAGTCAGAAGTTTATGGCTTCAAAGCCAGAGACGAAGGAGTCCTTTCTCCCACAGGCAGTCCTGAAAATTGAATACCTTGCTCTGAGGTGGGTCGGTTTCTCTCTCTCAGTCGTCCTGCATGAGGTGTCCCATGGGGGAAAAAAACTTCCTCTCAGGAAAAGAAAAGGAGGTAGCTGAAACTGGGCTCCCCACTCTGTCCAGTCCACGGACTAAACCCAAAAGTCCCCGAACAAAGGACTGCCCCCCAGCTGTCCCCACGTCAACCGCGTTTCCCGAGAGCGCTCCCCCTCTCCCTGCTCCTGAACTGCACAACTGCACAGATCTTGAGGTTTCATGCCGTTCTCCCCCTCCCCCCATCCCAGAAGAAACAAATAGCGGGGGGGGCATTGGGAAAAAATTCCAACATCTCTTTTCAAACCTATGACGTACCTATATTAAATACCACATATTTTAAGAGATAAGTTGCAAAATGTTGCATTTTGATGCTATGAGGTTAAGCAGGTTCATTGTATACCCCGAGATTAGCTCAGCTGGTTAGAGCATGGTGCTAATGACAGCAAGGTTGTGGGTTTGATCCCCATATGGGCCATTCACTTAAGAGTTGGACTTGATGATCCTTGTGGGTCCTTTCCAACTCAGAATATTCTGTGATTTGATAAACAATGGCTCTCTTTTTTTTTTAATGCCATGAGGCCACACATGAAGAAATCCTAGTCTTGAGTTTCCTGATGATTTCACTTAGCATGAATTCAAGATTCTTGCATGCTGAGACAACAAAATGAAGTAATTGGTGTGGAAATCCTTATTCATATAGACACACATGGAGTACTGGGAGAAAGGGGTAGGAGTACCTCAGGGTACTGAGGGAGCTGGTGGAAGAGCTTGCCAAGCCAGTCTCCATCATTTATCATCAGTTCTGGCTAATCGAGGAGATCCAAGATGACTGCTGGCTGGCCAGTGTGATGCCCATCCACAATAAGGGCTGGAAGGAGGATCTGGGGAACTACAGGCCTGTCAACCTGACCTTGGTGACGGGGAAGGTTATGGAGCAGATTATCTTGAGTGTGATCACATGGCACGTACAGGACAACCAGGAGATCAGGCCTAGACAGCATGGGTTTAGGAAAGGTAGGTCCTGCCTGACCTACCTGATATCCTTTTATGACCAGGTGACCCGCCTAGTGGATGAGGGAAAGGCTGTGGATGTTGTCTACCTGGACTTCAGTAAAGCCTTTGATAAGGTCTACCATGGCATACTCCTGGAAAAGCTGGCAGCCCATGGCTTAGACAGGTGCACTCTTCACTGGGTTAGAAACTGGTTGAATGGGCAGGCCCAGAGAGTGATGGTGAATGGTGCCACATCCAGATGTGTGGTCAGTCACTAGTGGTGTTCCCCAGGGCTCAGTATTGGGCCCAGTCCTGTTTAATATCTTCAGTGATGCTATGGATGAGGGGACTGAGTGCACCCTCAGGAAATTCATGGACGACAAGTTGGGCATTAGCATTGATCTGCTGGAGGAAAGGCTCTGCAGAGGGATCTGGACAGACTGGATTGATGGGCTGAGACCACTGGTATGAGGTTCAACAAGGCCAAGTGCCAGGTCCTACACTTTGGCCACAACAACCCCATGCAGTGCTACGGGTTTGGGGAAGAGTTGGAAAGCAGCCCAGCGGAAAAGGACCTAGGGGTGCTGGTCGACAGCTGACTGAACATGAGCCAGCAGTGTGCCCAGGTGGTCAAGAAGGCCAATGGCATCCTGGATTGTATCAAGAATAGTGTGGCCAGGAGGACCAGGGAAGTGGTCTTGGTTGGGGTCATCACAGCTGTTTCCCTGTGAATCCCCACAGGAGGTACCTTCTAGCGGGTCAGATGCTGCCCATAGGATACCAGTACTGCACTTACTCTCATGGGCTTCCCTTTTTCTCTCTCCTTCAACTCTTGTACTCGGCTGTTAGGACACAGGTTGGTTTCCTGTCCCACCATCTCGTGTCTTCTCCATGATTGACTAGGAAATACCACAACTCAGTTCATGAGGTCTGTCTGCTCTCTCTAACTGGGGAATGTCTGGCTCTGACCTCAGAGGCTCTGGTTCACACTGGTGCCACATGGAAGTTGTTTTCCCTCATCTCCTCTCTAAGTTTTTTCTCTTCATCTTTACTACTTCTGTAGTCAGTGCCTTGAGGCCCTCAACCAATGTCTCTATAACGGAGATATGAGTCCATAACGGTGTGTGGACCATGCTGTTGTACATCCTGAGTTTATTCATTACAGAACCCACTGTCTCTCTGTTTCCTTCAAAATGCAATGATGCCAAGAAATTGGTGTATAAGGGTGACCCTTGCTGTGAAAGGCTCCACCACATCTGTGATGTACACCTGACATCATCAGGGTTGTTGCTGGGTTGCCCATCCTTTTCAAAAAGTATCTCCAACAGTGCCATTTTTCTCAGGCATTGGATACCGTCCTCCATGGTCTTCCAGGCCGTCTCATAATGGTGTTTCTGCAGTGTCTCAGTTTAAATGAGACACAGGTGTTTTGCTGAGGATGTGTTATGAGGAAGACCCAAACTCCTCCCTCTAAGCAATTGTAAATCTGAAATAAATAGGTTCCAATTAAGGGGAAAAAAAGTGTGGAAAAAGGAAAAATAACAGCCCTTTATTAGAAGATATATGTGTATTGGCAGAAACAACAAAAGAAAACAAGTAAAACAACCAAACAATACTCCTATACCCACAAATAATCCCCTTGAAAACAAACAAATAAACAAACAAAGAAAAAAGGTAAACAGTTCAGTTTTCACCCTTTGGTTCAATTCTAACCACAGTCAACAGGTGATGCTGGTGGAGCACTGGAAATGCAGAGCCTGCAGTGCTTTGTGCTGGTCGGCAGGGGGGGTGCTGTTGGCTCACTGGTCATTTTCATGTGGGGGGACACCCTCCAGGGTGTGTTGGAGAAACCGAAAATGGGTTTCCCTCCCCCCCCACACTGGGAAAGGGGAGAGAGAGGAGGGAGAGAAACAACAAAAAAAGTCCTCCCCAATGGGAACTCACTCTGTCCTGCCGGCTGAATTGTGCGGTATAGTTTTTCCCTCTCCCTTTGATGTGCACAAGAGCTGCTGCTAAGAAAGAAACAAACAGGAATGGAGAAGGGGAAAAGCTCCCAAAACAGTTCTTCTCCAATGAAAATCCAAGCAGAATCCACAGTTGACAGTCAGGTTGAGAAGAAAACCCACTCCGAGCTCCTACTCTGACCTTGGTCCAGGTTCAGCAGCCACCTGAACTCCTCCCACCCCATTTCCCAGGAGACAAGAGGGAAAAATAAAAGTAAAAAGGAACTCCTCACCCTTCCCCAACAGCAAGATTCTGAGGGCCATTAACTAGGAATGTGGCCTTACCAGCAGCTTCTTTTGTGTTTCTTAACTGTCAGTTAACATCCCCTCCACACAGTGGGCAGGGGGAAGGGAAAAATTCCTGCTTAGTTTCTAAAAACCAGCAAAACCATGACATGCAGGAAGTCTCTGTAAACAAACTTCTCTCTCACTCCTGTTAGAAGTTGCTCCCAGAGAGAAAGTGCTTTTGACTCCCTCATGAATGCTTGCTTGATACCCACATCCTGAACCAGGGATCCCAAATATCTTGCTTTGTTGCCATCAAGTTGCAAAACTTCACCCATAGGTTTCCACACTCAAATCAGCCAGGTCAAAATGGGCTCGTCCTGACTGTAGGTGGTGTAGGTGGTGTTGCACAGTCCATACCATGGTGTGGTAAGCATGGGCTGAGGTCCAGAACATTGCTACGAGCTGTCCACCTCTGGAATTTATGCACCAATGTTCTTTCAGGCACTCAGCAACCTTACAGGGGATCTATGTTTTGTCAGGGGAGAGCTTCCAAACAATCGGGGAGAGTATTCCTTCAGCACCTGGCCTATCTCCTCCCATGCTCCCATCCAATCAAGGTGATTTATGCCTAGGGCAGGCTGTTGGACCGTGGCAGGTGGTTAGACAGTGGCAGGTGGTTGGACTGTGGTAGGCTGTAGCAGAGTGGCAGGTTTTTGGGCAGGTTCCTGGGTAGAGTCCCTAGTGTCTGGGGTAGATCTTGGGGTCATTACCAAAGACAACCTCACCCTGTCTCTAAGTGCTGGATAGGCCACACTGAACAAACACAGTAAAAACATCATCAAGAATAGAATATCTTTAACATCCAGGGGAAAATTCAACCCTTCAGAAGTTAGTGTTGTAGGGTCAGAAGAGAAGTGGATGAAGGGTTAGGAAAAAGCATTTGCCTGCATTCCTCCCCCAAAATAGGTACCATTATCAGTAAAATCCCAAAAATAGGAACCTGGGGGGTGGTATTAATGCCTCCAGTTATATATATTTCAAAAGAGAACTATGGGGCCAGAATTTTTCAGCCACTGGTACCAATTTACAAACTTGATAGTGGTCACAACTATTGCAGCCATGGTGTCCATCTTTAATAAGTGATCTACAAATGGAAAAACAATATACACAGCCAAATGCCAAAAGAAGTTGGACCACATGATGCCTAATGGTGTCTCTGTATGCATTACACAGGTAATTAGACAGAGGAGTTATTTCTTTTTCCACCTTTCCTCTCATCAAGACCCAAGATTTGGGCACCAGTTTAATGTCTTAGTTTAGCAAGATTACAACTTTGAAATTAAGAAGTTTAAGATGAAAATGTGGAAAAGGAAAAAAAAAAACAAAAACAAAAAAACAAACAAACAAAAAACCAAAAAAACCCCCTGGTAGCTCAACAGCTGCTCGCAGCCACATGAGTGGCCGATGGCTTCCTAGAAAGAGTCCTTTTTCCTACAGGCACAGTCTCAGGTCAGGCAACTCTGATAATGCAGCCTCATGCCCTGAGGGCAGAATACCTCGCTCCAAGATGGGTTGGTCTCTCTCTCAGTCATCCTCCAGGTGTCCGAGGTGTCCGGTGGGGAAAGGGAAAAAAAGTTTCCCCTCAGGCTAAAAAAAAAAAAAGGAGGTGGCTGAAGCCAAAAGCGGCTCCCGCTCTGTCTGTCAGTGGACAAACAAATCCTATGGACAAAGGGGCTTCTGAGATATGGCACTGGCCAGTTTTTAAAGGGAACCTCCCGGTCCCTCCCCCCTCCCACACTGCCCTGCGCATGCAGCACTGCTCTATCCCCCCTCCTGCCTCCCCCCACCCCAGAAGAAACAGATGGGGTGGGGGGGCGAGCAACACTGGGAAAAAATACCAACATTTCTTTTCAAACCTATAACACTTAGGCAAACCATGTCTCCTCTACTGGGCCTTGTATGTAGGGTTTGAGAAGGCCATATGATAGCATGAGGAGCTGCTGTAAGGGAATCTGCTGGAATGCCCTGTACTGGCCAGTGCTGCATGTTGGTGGATGTTATGACATAGACAACATTCCAGTATGTAAGGGTAAGATATATGGTTCTGCTTGCTACACAAGATAAAAGGCAGCATGGTATGGAAGGGAGGCTAAACATCTTCATGGACAGGATCTGTGCAGCATGTCTTAGGAAAATCCAGGGTCCATCTGATGTTGCATGAAAACAATGTTCCAAACATCTGAAAGGACCTAAGATTTACTCACTATCAATATTACTCTTGTTATTCTATTATATGAAAACAGATATTTTATTATGCCTTTTGTTGTTGGACCTTTCTTATTAAGATCTAGAAAAAAACCCCTGCACATTCTCTCTGTCACCATTCCCATTCCTCAGTGCAGAACAAATGTCATTTAAAAACAGGGAATGTTTTGATAACTTTCATGCAGCAACAGTACTCCAGAAGGAGGATATTTTAGAGAAACTGAAAATATCACAAGACTTTAAGTAATATTTATCAATTCATAGAATGAGAGAATCCTTTAAACTTTTAGATCATTGAGTCCAACTGTTAACCTAATACTGCCAAATCCACCACTAAACAATGTCCGTAAGTACCACATCTACACATCTTTTAAATACTTCCAGGGATGGTGACTCAACCACTTCCCTGGGCAGCCTGTTCCAATGCTTGACAATCCTTTCTGTGAAGAAATTTTTCCTAATATCCAATCTAAATCTCCCCTGGTGCAACTGGAAGCCATTTCTTTTTGTCCTATCACTTGATACTTGGGAAAAGAGACGGACACTCATCTCGTTACAACCTCCTATTAGGTAGTTGTACAGAGTAATAAGGTGTCTCCTCAGCCTCCTTTTCTCCAGGCTAAACAACTGTAGTTCTCTCAGCCGCTCCTCACAGGAATCAGTGTTTCCTAACAATATATGCTTTGCACTGTTTCTCAATTAGCTATATGTTTTTAGAATCATCAAGGTTGGAAGAGATTTTTAAGATCACTTAAAGGAGGGTCAAGACACTCCTTGACCCTCCTTTTGCTGCCGATGTATTTATATAAACTTTTTTGTTCTCTTTAACTGTAGCAGCCAAATCAAGTTCTAATTGGGTTTTAGTCCTTCTTATCTTCTCCCTACATGACCTCATGACATCCTTATAGTCCTTCCTGACCCTCCTTCCAGAGATGACAGATTCTCTTTTTTTCATTAAGTACCAGCCTAAGTTCTCTGTTTAAGAAGGCTGGTCTTTTTCCCCAGTGACTTGTCTTTCTACACATGGGGACAGCCTGCTACTGAATATTTATCAATTCCTTTTTAAAGCACATCCAGCCTTCCTGAACTCCTTTGTCCTTCAGTACTGACTCCCAAGGGACTCTGTCAATCAATCTCCTAAACAGGCCAAAGTCTGCCTACCAGAAGTCCAAGGTGGGAGTTCTGGTGGTGCCCCTCCTTACTTCAGCCACTATTGAAAACTCAAACATTTTGTGATCACTATGCCCAAGACAGCCATTGACCACCACATCACCCACTTCTTTGTTCCCAAACAGGTCTAGCAGGGCACCTCCTCTGGTAAGCTCATTTACCAGTTGTGTTAGGAAGTTGTCTTCCACACACTCCAGGAACCTCCTAGACTGCTTCCTCTCTGCTGTGCTGTATTTTCAGCAGACATCTGGTAAGTTGAAGTTTCCCACGAGTACAAGGGCTGGCAACTGTGAGATTTCTGCCAGCTGCTTGTAGAATGCCTCATCAGCCTGTTCATCCTGGTTGGATGATCTAAGACTCTCACAATGATGTCACCCTTGCTGACCTTCCCCTGATCTTTACTCAGAGGCACTCAACCTTGTAATCTTCATCAATTTCAGTACAATCAAAACACTCCCTAAAATACAGTGCTACCCCACCACCTCTCCTGCTTTGTCTGTCTCTTCTAAAGAGCTTATAGCCATCCATTTAGCACTCCGGTTGTGACAGTCATCTCACGTTTGGGATAGTGACTGCATCATAACTTTCCTGTTGCACTATGGCTTCCAGCTCTTCCTGCTTGCTGCCCATACTGTGTGCATTGGTGTAGATGCACTTCAGCTGGTCTAACAGTTTTGCCCCTGTTACAGGCCTCCCACCCCTATGCTCATCTCTAGTGAGCCTGGTCTTATCCCCTTCCTATTACAAGCCTAGTTTAAAGACCTCTCAGTCAGCCCTGCCAACTCCTGGGACATAATCCTTTTCCCCTTCTTAGTACCCCATCCAACATGAGCAGGTGCTCTACTATGCAAACTGCCACACTTGGTTGCTATTTTTCTTCACTACAGTCTGGGAGCTGTTATTTGGTGTTATATAGGCCTTTCCCTATCACCAGTTAAAAGGCTGCTTGACCTTCCCTAATCAGAAGTCAGCTAGAACAAAGGCTGTGCACACCCTTTGATGAGGATAGCTGACTTTTTAAGAAGCTGCTAGAGCTGCCCTTACCTTAACCTTAATGGACAGCAGTAAGCACTCTCAAGTTTCTCTGAGGGATCCCAGGAGTCTCTAGATCCCAGACAAAGTGCCCAGAAATTCAAGAAGATCTGAAGAAGACCTCAAACTACTGCATCTGTTGGCTTCCTTTTTCTGTTGTGATCCACACTAATCATTCTTGACAATAAGGATTTGTTGAAGAAATACTTGTGGACAGAGTGTTTGTTTAAAAGTCCAACTAATATAATGGGATATTTTGCATAGGGAAATGTTCATGTCATGAATTGTATTGGGTGTACATGGTAAGGTTTTGGTGGTGGAGGGGACTGCAGGGATGGCCTCTGTGAGAAGAGGTCAAAGGCTCCTGACAGCTGCAAAATGATCCAGCACAGTGGCATGCTCTTTCTGTGCTGGAAGGTAGACATGGATGTTTTGGGAAGCTAGAGTTGAATTCCTTATTTCTGCTAGTCCTCTTGTGACAGATTACTCTGGGTAATATCCTTCATGTTAAAATGTATGTCCTGAGTAGGAACATACTCAAGGCCAGGTTGGATGGGGCCCTGATCAGTCTGATCTAGTGGGTGTCATCCTTGCCCATGGCAGGAGGGCTGGAACTAGATGATCTTTAAGGTCCCTTCCAACCCAAACCATTTTGTGATTCTGTGAAAGGCTGCCCTGTGCCAGACACAGCCAATTCCAGCCAGCTCCACAATGGACCCACTGCAGGCTAAAGCTGAGACAATCAACTGATGTGTGGAACAGACCCCACAGCTCACAAAGAGTAGTGAAGCAGGTAAGTTTTATTACAGCGCTGGGAGCATGGGGGATAATTCCGCCTAGCATGCAAACCCATTGCTTCGGTGTCATTTATTTTATGCGATACAGTGTTACATATGCATTAGATTCATCAGCACATTCCTAAGAATTGGGAGGGAATATTACAATTACTTTGGGGAAATCATTAGCATAAGCCACTCCTATTACTCTGCCTCAGAAAGCCCTCTGGGGGTCTTCACTGAGGGTCTTCCAGATGAAGTAAGTAGTCTTCCTAGCCTTGTCCTTTTCACCTTTTGCAAAGAACTGCTGAGTTGGAACCATCTGTAAACCGGTTTCAGCTTGTTTCTTCCTCTCAAAGCCCCTCTTATCAGTCTTCAAGGTCTTTGTTTCTGCCAAAGTCCTATTCTACAGTTAACCATATCCTGTCTACAAGTTAGCACAATCAATGCTACAATCTTCGTCATCACTTTATGTTTTGATCATCCCTTATCTCAACAAAGTTGGTGGCACCTCTGTGAAAGGGCAAAAACACCAGACAGGAAGAAGAAAGGAAGAGAAAAAAAGATTGAGAAACAGCAGAGGGAACACCAAGGTCAGAGAAGAAGGACAAGAAGGAGGTGTTTCAGGCGCTACAGCAGGTATTCCCCCACAGGCTCTAGAAGAGACCATGCTGTAGCAGATATTCACTGCAGTCCTTGAAGTATCCCACACCAGAGCAGCTGGATATTTCCTGAAGGAGCTGCAGCCTGTGGAAAAGCCCACATTGAAACAGATTCTTCTGATAGGAATTAAGGCCTGTGGAGAACCCACACTGGAGCAATATTTTTCCTGAAGAACTGCAGCCCTTGGAGAGGACTCATGCTGGAACAGGGAAAAAGTGTTGGGAGGAAGGAACAGCAAAGAGGAGCTATGTACTGAATGTAACTCCCCCATCCCCACACTGTCAGGCAAATAAAAGAGCCTAGAATGAAGGAATAAAGTTGAACCTGAGAAAAGAGGGGGGTGAGGTGTTATTTTAATTTTTGTCTTTATTTCTCAGTGCCCAAATCTCTTTTAATTGGTAATAAACTAAATTAATTTTTCCCCGGTCAAGTCTATTTTACCCATGACAGTAATTGGAAAGCGGTCTCCCTGTCTTTACTTCGACCCATGACGTTTTTCATCCCTTGTTTTGTTGTGGAGGAGGAGGAGTGAGAGAGTAGCTGGGCTGGCACTTGGCTGCTGGCCAAGGTTAACCCACCACATGAATCAAATGTCTCTAACAGGCTGATCAGTTTCTGTATGGATGGTGACAGGATCCTCCATTGTAAGGCTCCTTGTAAGGTTGTCTTCAGTTGGATCAGCTGAGACTCCCTGAACTATTTTTCTCGTGAATTTTTATAATCTACATGGCTCCTCCTACATGACCCCTCCAATGCATGCATGAGCCATTGCTATTTGTAAAGTAAGATACATGCAGGTACCCCTAGAAATGTCAAGGCAGTGGAAAGAATCCAAGGAAATTTATTTCAAAGGCAAGAATGCAAAAAACTTTCAAAGAAATAATGCACCATTTGCGAAAGCTCTGGGCCTGAGCAAGACACACCTCCTGTTCTCTTCCAGGCCTCTTATCTTCTCTGTCCTTCTCCCCTCCAGGCCCTCTCTGCTGTGCCAACCTGTAACATCTGTTTATTTCTCCACATAACAGAAAAAGAGAGAACCTGCAGCTTTCTCTGTGATGCAAAAGGAGAAGGGAAAGAAAAACATCCAAGTATTTTTGAGAAAAGTACTCTTAGGGAGGAAGGACTTCCTAAGAGAAAACAAGTCCTAAACTCCTTGTTACAAATTCTTCTGAAAGGGTATCTACTCTTACACTATTGATTATCTTCTCTTAACTATGTACAAAAGACTGCCCTGTGTGACCATTTTTGCATCTGCAGAAACAGTTTCTACTGACTATTTACTAGTATCTTATCTACGTACAATTAGGTCAATTCTACAGCAAGCACTGCTTAGGGGAGTCACTCAGATTGCCAGATTCTCCACCAAGTCAACATACTGAAGCATCTAAGCAGTGCCTATCAATTGTCAGGGACTACCTGTGGGAATCTCCTGAACTGTCTGAAATTTTCACTGGGAGAGATCCTGTAACAATTATTCAAATGCTTTGCTGTGAAGGGGCCAGTAGTTGTCAATCACCACGTCTCAAGTCAGTCCATTGTCTCACATAGCAGACACTACCTGGGGAGATCCTGGACTACCTAGGAAACCGATGGCTAAGCCCACTGAGTATACACACAAGCACAGCCCTAATACCCAGCTACACCACAATTATAATTTCCTCCTTATATAACAATTATAAATTAAATTCCATAAAATTTGCCATAGGTGGCAGGAGGCTGTTTTAGTGGATTTTGAAATCATAGAATCATATAATGTTAAGGGGTTGGAATGGACCTTAAATATCACCTAGTCCCAACCCCCTCTGCCATGGGCAGGAACACCTCCCACTAGACCAGGTTGCTCAAGGCTTTATCCAACCTGGCTTTGAACACTGCTGGGATTGGGGCATTCACAACCTCCCTGGACAACCTGTTCCAGTATCTCACCACCCTCAAAGTAAAATATTTCTTCTTAATATCTAACCAAAATTTCCCCTCTTTAAGTTTGTACCCATTATTCCTTGTCCTATCGCCACAGTTCCTGATGAAGAGTCCCTCTACAACTTCCTGGTAGGCCCCCTTCAGATACTGGAAGGTTGCTATGAGGTCTCCACGCAACTTTCTCCAGGCTGAACAGTCCCAACTTTCTCAGCCTGTCTTTGTAGGGGTGGTGCTCCAGTCCTCTTATCAACCTGATGATCCTCCTCTGGACTTGCTCCAACAGTTCCATGTCTTTCTTATGTTGGGGACACCAGAACTGTATGTAGTACTCCAGGTGGGGTGTCACAAGAGCAGAGGGGGAAAATCACCTGCTTTGACCTTCTAGTCACACTTCTTTTGATGTGCCTGGCACAGAGGTGAGACTGATTGGTCTGTAGTTCCCTGGGTCTTCTGCTTTTGCCTTTATAAAAATGGGGGTTATTGTAGCAGTAGTATTAATATAATAAATAAAGAGATATTGGGACCAAAGACTGACACCAACGTGATGTGTAAAATGCATGCTTTATTGAAAGAGACAAAGGCTTATATAGTAGTTTCAAATGGTAATACGTCACAACACATGTGACCTTTTCAGCCAATCCTATACAATCATTCAACTGCACATGTGTGATAGAGTACTTTATGGACTACAACTCCCAGGATGCTTTGCCACCACCCATCCTGTAACCAAAAACCCCACAGGTTATATTTCCCTTTTTTCAGTCATCAGGGACTTCACCAGACTGCGACGATTTTTAAAAAATTATGGATAGTGGCTTAGCAACTAGGTCTGCTGGCTCCCTCAGGACCCACAGATGAAACTCATCAGGTCCCATGGACTTGTGCACATTCAGGTTCTTGAGATGGTCTCAAACCTGATCCTCTCCTACAATGGCCTCAGGGTCTTCATTCTCCCAGTCCCTGCATTTGCCTTTCTTAACTTGGCTAGCCATGGCTTGAGCACTTGCCGTTATGACTGAGGCATAGAAGTCATTTGGAACCTCAGCCTTCTCTTTGTCCAGGGTAGCCAGGTCTCCTGTTGCCTTCCAGAGAGGGCCCACATTATCCCTAGTCTTTCTCTTGCTTGCAACATATCTATAGAAGCCCTCCCTGTTATCCTTTATATCCCTGTCCAGACTCAATTCTAACTGGGCCTTGGCTTCCCTAGCTTGTCCCTAGCTTATCCCCTTTTTCCCATACAATTTCCCTGTATTTCATCCCAGGCCACCTCTCCTCATTTCCACTTCCTGAAAGCTTCTTTTTTGCTTTGACCTTGCTCAGCAGATCCTTGTCCATCCATGGAGGCCTCCTGGCATTTTTACCTGATTTCCTCCTTGTCGGGATGCATTGCTCCTGAGCTTGGAGGAGGTGATCCTTGAAATTCAACCAGCGTTCTTGAATCCCTCTGCCTTCCAGGGCTCTATCCCATGGGACTATACTGATTAGGTCCTTGAAGAGGCCAAAGTCTGCTCTCCTGAAGTTCAGGGCAGTGAACTTGCTGTGTGGCCTCCTCACTGTCCTGAGGATCTCCAACTCCACCATCTCAAGGTGTAACGGTTTGGACCTGGCTCTCAGCTAAATGCCTAAGCTTACAGTTGCAGTCTTCCCCCCCACCCTCTTATGAACACAAGGGAAGAGAGGGAGAGGGAAAAAAACTATTAAAAGCACTGAAATGACAAAATCAAAGATATATATATATATATTTACATCTATATACAGTTACAAAGAGATTATATATACATAAACAAAAAGAGTCCCAACTCCCCAAAATTAAAACAGAAAATAAAACCTAATATACGCAGATATGCATGGCTAATACAGAACTAGCAAACAAAAGACTTTCCTTAAAAAGACAAAAGCCACTTCACTAGATTTCTCCACCTGGATCGGGAAAAACAACAGGCCACAGCAGGCTTCACTTCCAGATAAGTGAGACCAGCTGCCGGGACCTGTTGTCTTCAACTTTAATGGAAGAGAAGAGAGAGATAGCCTCCTCTCTCTTTCTTATTTATACTCTTGCTTATGTAGAAAACAAGATGAAATACCTGGGATATGAGGCTTCCTTAGTTATGACCTGGTATCCAGGAAGAGGCCAACGTGGGGCCTACAATCCAAACCACTATATGTGGTCACTGCAGCCAAGGCTGCCTTGGAACACTACATTCCCCACCAGCTTCTCCCTGTTGGTGAGCACAAGGTCCAGCATGTCACCTCTTCTCATTGGCTCCTCAATCACTTGTGTAAGGAAGTTGTTGTTGACACATTCAAGGAATCTCCGGGATTGCTCGTGCCCTGCCGTGTTGTCCCTCCAACAGATATTTGGGATTTAAATAGCTGAATCCGCATGAGGTTTGTGAGTTCTCCTGAGTTCTTCCAGCTGACTAGGGGGCGAAGCCCACTCACCGACATGGGATTTAAACAGTTACTGGGAGCGCCGGCAACCTGAAGCATGGCGAACATGAGTGGGCCAACAGGGACGTGGCATATTAGCGAGTCAGGGCAAGCAGACAGGGCAAGCAGGAAGGGCACAGCCACCTCCCAGGTCTCTCAGGTGAGG
>NW_026087500.1:0-57559 GCF_022539395.1 Myiozetetes cayanensis | reverse complement strand
TTTGTCACTCCCAGTTACTCCCAGTTGCTTCCAGCATGATCTCAGTTGCTCCAAGTATGTTCCCAGTTGGCTTCCATCATGGCCCCACTCGCTCCCAGTTCCCCCCTGCATAGTTCTAGTAACTCCCATTTTGATCCTGGTCCCTTACAGTAACTCCCACTACGATCCCAGCATGGTGCTGGTCACTCCTCCTATGGTCCCAGTCACTCCCAATAGGATCCCAGTTGCCCCCAAGGTGGTCCCAGTTGCTCCCAGCACCCTCAGGATGGTTCCTTTCCCTCTCAGGGACTCCCAGTCCAGTATGGCCCCAGGCACAGTCAGTCCCTGCCTGGACGATGCCATTTGCCCCTGCATGGTCCCAGTTGCTCCCAGTATGATCCCAGTATGACTCCAGTCACCGCTAGTATGATCCCAGTATGAGTCCAGTCACCACTAGTGTGATCCCAGTAACTTCCAGACACTTCCAGTACGAAGCCAGTTTGATCCCACTCATCTCCAGCATGGCTGCAGTCCCTCCCACACTCCCAGTATTATTGCTGTCACTCCCAGTATGATCCCAGTACAACCCCAGTAGGGGCCCAGGTGCTCCCAGTATGATCTCAGTTGCCCCAGTCCCGGTTATTGGGGGGCACTAGGGGGGTGCTGGGAGGATCCCAAGGGGTGGAGCTGAGTTTGGGGGGGCAGAACTAGCCCCGGGATGGATCAGAATGGGGACCCCCCTGTGTTCCCCCTGTGTCACCCCACTCTGGGGGGGCTCTGGGAGGGCACCGGCCCCTCAATAGGCACCCAGCTCACCCCAAAAGGTGCTGGGACCCCCCCAAATCTCCCCAAAGCCTCTCAAGCACCCCCAGACACACTCAGAGCCCACCCAGGACCCCACCCAACCCCTTTTCTGGGGGGGCTTCTCTGGGCACTGGTGGTGCTGGGAGCCCCCCCCGCTGTGGGCGAGGAGCTCTCGGGAAGCGGGGGGTGGGAAGGGGGAGGTCGGTGGGAAAAGGGGGGTCAGAGGGGATAAAAGGGGTGGTGGGACCCCAAACTGAGTGGGAGGGGAGTGGGAACTCCCAAAAGTGGAGAGGGACTGAGGTTTATGGGGAAAGGGTAGGAGAGGTGAAAAGAGTTGGGAAAGGGCAGGGTGGGACCCCCAAACTGAGCATGAGAGGGCTGAGGAGTCGGGGGGATGATGTGGAAGGGGTGTGGAAAAATGTCAGGATTGGGCCAAAAAACTGACCTTGGAGGGGGTGGGGATTGAAGGGACAATGGAAAAGTGGAAAGAAAAGGGAGAACGGCGGAAAAGGGGGGGGTGGCCTGGCAGGTCCAACGATCCCATGGAGGTCTTTGGGCCCAAAAGTGCTGGGAAAGCAGGGTGCCCTGGTAGAAAGGGACGGACTGACAGTCACTGGACTCCAGGGGTTGCCTCACCATCAGGGGGTTCATTCGGGGTGGGAGCAGCGGCCGAAGCTCTTCCCGCAGTCGAGGCAGTCCTAGGGCTTCCCTTACTGGTGGGTCCGTTGGTGTCTGGTCAAGTGGGAGCTCTGGGTGTAGCTCTTCCCACACTCCCCACACTTGTAGGGCCTCTCTCCGGTGTGGATGCGCCGGTGCCTGATGAGGGTGGAGTTCTGGTTGAAGCCCTTCCCGCAGTCGGTGCAGCGGAAGGGCCTCTCCCCTGTGTGTGTCCGCTCATGCACGAGGAGATCTGAGCTGCCCCTAAACCTCTTCCCACATTCCAAGCACTTGTAGGGCCGTTCCCCAGTATGGATGAGCTGGTGGGTGCGGAGGTTGGAGCTGACACTGAAGCTCTTCCCACATTCCCTACACAAGTAGGGCACTTCGCCAGTGTGGATGCGCTGGTGGGTGCGGAGGTGGGAGCTGCTCCTGAAGCTCTTCCCACATTCCCCACACATGTAGGGCCGTTCCCCAGTGTGGATGTGCTGGTGGGTGCGGAGGCTGAAGCTCTGGTTGAAGCTCTTCCCACATTCCCCACACGTGTAGGGCCGTTCCCCAGTGTGGATGTGCGGTGTGCAGGTGAGCTGCTGAGTCTGCACGGAGGCTGTGAAGCTGCTGGTTGAAGCTCTTCCCACATTCCTCACACGTGTAGGGCCGTTCCTCGGTGTGGATGCGCTGGTGTCGGGTCAGGGCAGGTCTCTGCTTGAAGCTCTTCCCACATTCCCCACACTGGTAGGGCCGTTCCTCGGTGTGGATGTGCTGGTGTCGGATCAGGTGGGAGCTGTCACTGAAGCTCTTCCCACATTCCCCACACGTGTAGGGCCGTTCCCCAGTGTGGATGTGCTGGTGCCTGAGAAGGTCGGAGCTCTCCCTGAAGCTCTTCCCACATTCCAAGCACCTGAAGGGCTTCTCCCTGCTGGGAGGCTGCTCAGGGACCACCAGCTCGGAGCTCCGGCTCAAGCTCCAGTCGCCTTCCCGGCACAGGACGGGTCTTTCCTCCTCAGAGCTCCCTGGGCTGGCTTTGCAGCCCCTCCTCCAGGGGCATCTCCGGGCCTTTTCCTCCCCGCTGCCTTCCTGCGCCGGGGAGCCCTTCAAAACGGCCTCTCCCAGCAGGCTCTGCTGGGGGGATTTGTCCTCCGTGCTCTCTGTCCTCAGCTCGGGGCCTGGGGCAGGAAGGAAGAAGGACAGGCAGGGGATTTGCCTCCGGCCCAGAGGGAAGGCCAAGCACATCCCCCAAATTTGGCCCCCAGGCACCACAAGACAGGGCCAAAGGAGCACTGACTTCCTCCTCACCTGCCTGGGGGGCCCGTGGCCTCTTCCTCTTCCTCTCAGCAGCCTCCTCCTCCATCTGCCCAAGCTTTGGGAAGGACAAATCCTGCTGGGGGGAAACAAGGGCTGAGCGCATTGGCTTGGGGGTTCCTCCTGCCCAAGTCCATCTCTAGAACTCACCCAGCATCCTGGGAGCATAAAAACCTCCAAAACACCAAAAGCCCTCCCAAAAAAACTCCTCCCCCAGAACTTCAAGGTTCAGACCAAAAAAACCCCTTCCAGCAGTTCCCCCTTATCAGATCTCTCACCTCTGAAGTTCTGGGGAATCCCTCCTATTTGGGCTGCTGGGGGGGTCCCTCGTGTATTGGGGGATGCCCCTCTCCAGGGTCCCTGCCCTCTCTGGGTTCCTGGGGGTCCTGGATTTCCTCCCCCTCCAGGGTCCCCCTGCTTAGGGATATGGGGGTTTTGGAGGCCCCAGGGGTCCCTTCTCCCCTGACTCTTTGCTTTGGGGAGCTGGGTCTCTCAAGGGTCCCACCTCTCCGGAGTCTCCGCCTCTCCAGGCTGCTGTAGGTCCCGGGAATCCCAGGGGTCCCCCCTTCTCCGAGTTCCCCTTTCTCTGGGGTCCCCCTGTCTGGGCTGCCGGGGGTCCCAGGACTCGCCCTTCTCCAGGTTTCCCACTTCAGTGTCCCAGAGGACCCAAGGTACCCCCTCTCCAGGGTTCCTGGGGGAACCCTAAAAACCTCCTGTCCCTGCAGGTTCCCCCCTTCATGACTTCCATTCTGCTGGGGGTCCTGCGGGTCTGGGACCATCCCTCTCTGCACTCCCCACTCCAGGGGTCTCAGCAGCCCCCACCGGCTGTTCCTCCTCCTCTTCCCCCTCCTCCTAGTTTATACAGGGGGATACAGAAGGTTCAGGAATAGAGGTGGGTTTCTTGGCTCTTGGTAGTTCTTTTGCGGCCTGGGTCCCCCCTTGCCTGGCCAGTCCCAGTTTGCCAGACCCCAGACCCCTCTTTCTTTGACTCCAGGACCCCCCTGACCCCACTTTCCTCACCATCCCACCTCTCCCAGTCCCTGCATCCCCCTGTTTCCTGGCTGGCCATCCCCCATCACCTCAGCCCCAGACCCCCTTTTCCTTGACCCCGGGACCCCCTGAAGCTCCTTCCCCGATCCAACAGCTCTCCCAGTTTCTCCCTTCCCTTGACCCTAGGACCACCCTGACCCCCAAATCTCCGGGTCTCCCCAGTTCCCCACTCCTGGCTTATCCTGCAGGGTGGTCCTGGGGTGCCCCAGGGACCCCCTGAACTCCCCATTCCTGTACACCAGATCCCCCCTGAACCCCCTTATGTGGGACCAGGAGCCCCCTGCATCCCCTTTCCCAGCCATCCCACCTCTCCCAGACTCCACACTCCCTTTGCCTTTACCTTGGGACTCCCTGGACCCCCAGTCCTGGGCATCAGGACCCCCCTGCACCTCTTTCCAGCACTGGGACTCTCTTTCATCCCCTTCCTCAACTCCAGGAACCCCTGCAAAAGCCCCTTTCCCGGGCCTTCTGCCTCTCCCAGCCCCCAGGCCCCTCTTTTCCTTGACGCTGGTACTCCCTGGATCCCCATTCCTGTCTTTTCCAGAATCCTGAATCCCCCTTTATTTGTTGTTGTTTTTGAACACCGGGGGAACCCCTGAACCCCGTTTTCTGGCCGTTCTCCCAACCCCTCCACGAGACTCCCTTTTCCCGACACTGGTGACCCCCGTGCAGAGGCTCTCCCTGGACCCCCCATCCCACCTCTCCCGATCCCTGCCCTCCCCTTTCCTTGGCCCTGAGATCCCCCCCAACTCCCCTTTCCCAGCACTGTGCCCCCCGGCAGCCCCAAGATTTACCCCAAAACACCAAGATTCACCCCAAAAAAGCACTCCCAGGGTTTCCCCCTCTTCAGTCTTCCCACTTTAGGAAACCGCGGCGGGGGTAGGGGGGGAATTGGGGAACTCTGGGAGTGTTGGGGACAATCAAAGAGTTCCTGACACGTGGCCGGGGCCTTTGTTCGGCCCGCCGGGAATCGACAACAAACCTCAGTCCCGGGAGTGCCCCCTGGCCGGGGATAAAGTGATGGGGACACGAAGGGACCCCCACGGGAACCTTTTTCCCGCTCTCCCAACTCCCCTCATTCCCTTCTCCCACCCTATTCCCGTCGCTCACCCCTCCCCCCACCATCAACCCCGGCTTCCTCCCCTCCCCACCTCGGTCGGTTCGGGAGGGACCCACCCCCTCTCTCGCTCACTTTGGGGGTCCCACACCCCCCTTTCTCCTTCCCCTCTCCCTTTTTCCCATCGTGTCCCCCAAACCAAACCCCAACTTACCGGGCGAGCTCCTCGCTCGTGGAACGGAATGGGGGGAGGAGGAGCGGGAGGAGGAGCAGGAGGAGGGGCGGGAGGAGGAAGAGGAGGAGGGAGAGGAGGAGCATCTTCCCCCCCAGTCCATCAGGTGGCCGGTGGGAGTGGGGGGAGTTCCCCTCAGATATTTTGGGGGAGGGGTCTCCGGCGTGGCTTTTGTGGGGGGAGACGTTTGGAGCTGGCGGGACTCCGAAGCTGAGCCGCAAATGCCCCTCGGGCGGACATTGAGGGGACCCCGGGATGTGGGTTTTTTTGTGTGTGTGGGGATCCCGGTGTGGGTTCCCGGCAGAGCCCCAGGGGTGGGCGGGGGGATGCAGGGACCCCCGCGCGGTGGGGGCTGCTGTTCCGGGTTCAGCCCGGTCCTGGCGGGGGGAGGGGGACGCAATGACACCTTTTTTAGGGACCCCGGAGTGGGGGGAGCAGAGAGCGGCCACAGCGGAGCCGGGGGGATCCCCCGACAGGGGGCGCAATGGGGGGCATAGCGTGAAGAGGGTGAACACAGAGGGCTGGGGGCCGGGGACCCCCGGACCCTGAAACAGGGGGACTCCGAGAGGGTGATGACCAAAAAGGCACCAAAAAATGAAATGGGATACAGAAGGCCCAGAGCCAGGACTTTGCAGGCTTGAAGGATTCAGGTCACCTAATGGGGGAGGTCTCTCAGCAATTCAACATTCCGGGGCTTTTTCAGCATCAAGGGGGGACCCCCCGGGATCCCAGGATCTCCAGCAGCCCAGAAAAGGCAGAACCCCAGAAAGGGGGGACTCCAAAACACAAGGGACCTCCCAACAGCCAGAACATGGTGGGGGAAGACCCCCAGAACCCCCAAAAGTTGGGGAGACCAGAGGGAGTGAAACGTCTGGAAGGGTTTTTTAGAGCCTTTCCCACGTGTCTCCCTTTGAGTGGCCATGGTCTCCCTGTCTGTCAGCACTGTCGTGGGTGTCTGCCTGAAGCTCCATCCCCTCCCCGCTGCTGGAGCTGCCGGTGGCAGTTCTGTGCTCGGTGGTGCCTCCATGGGAGGAACCAGGCCCTTGAGAGTGCCTTGATTTAATGTTTCCCAAAAAGGGGTGCCCTTCGCCACGATCACTGTGTGTTTTAAGGAAATCAAGTGCCCTGCACTGACTTGAGTGTCCAAAATGCATCCTCAGCCCTTCTCTGGCGCTGCAGGGGCAGTGCCTTTGTGCAGAGGAGGAGGGAGGAGACTCTCAGCACAGCAGCACGGCCAGGGCCAAGGGTACTTGCTCCTTCCACGTCTGCTCTTCCCAGCTCCACCCTCCCCTTTTGTCCCACCAGGTTCCAAAATGCCAAAAAGAACTGGGTAGACCTGAGGGCAAAAAAACCAAGGAGTCCTGAGGGCCAAAAAGAATCAGACAGACCTGAAAGACAAAAAAGAACCAAGTAGACCTGAGAGTGAGAAAGAACCGGACAGAACTGAAAGACAAAAAGAACCAAGTAGACCTGAGAGTGAGAAAGAACCGGACAGAACTGAAACCCAAAAAGAACTGGACAGATCTAAGGGCCAAAAAGAACCAGGTAGACCTGAGGGCCAAAAAGATCCGAATAGATGTGAGGGCCAAAAAGAACTGGGCAGACCTGAGGGCCAAAAAGACCCAGAGAGATGTGAGGGCCAAAAAAGAACTAGGCAGACATGAAACCAAAAAAGGACCAGACAGACCTGAGGGCCAAAAAGAACCGGGTAGACCTGAGGGGCAAAAAGAATCAGACAGACCACAGAGCCAAAAAGAACTGAGTAGACCTGAAGGTCAGAATAACCAGGCAGAACTGAGGGCATAAAGGAACCATACAGACCCAAGGGCCAAAAAGAACCAGACAGACCTGAGGGCAAAAAGAACTGGGTAGACCTGAAACCAAAAAAGAATCGGGTAGACCTGAGGGCCAAAAAGAACCAGAGAGACCTGAGGGCAAAAAAGAACTGGGTAGACCTTAGGGCCAAAAAGAATCAGAAACACCAGAAGGTGAAAAAAAATATGGGTAGACCTGAGGGCCAAAAAGAACCGGATAGACCTGAAAGCCAAAGAGAATTGGGGAGACCTGAAGGCCAAAAAGAACCAGACAGATATGAAAGCCAAAATGAACTGGAAAGATCTGAGGGCAAAAAAGAACCGGGTAGACCTGAGGGCCAAAAAGAAATGCAAAAACGTGAGGACCAAAAAGAACCGGGTAGATCTGAGTGACAAAAAGAACCAGACTGACCTGAAGGCCAAAAAGAACTGGACAGACCTGAGGGCCAGAGAGAACTGGGTAGACCTGAAGGTCAAAAGGAACCAGGTAGACTTGAGGTCCAAAAACAACTGGGTACACCTGAGGGCCAAAAAGAATCAGAGAGACCTGAAGGCCAAAAAGAACTGGGGAAACTTGAAGGCCAATAGGAAGTGGGTAGACCTTAGGGCCAAAAAGAACAGGGTAGATCTGAGAGCCAAAAGAAACTGGGTAGATCTGAGGACCCAAAAGAACTGGGGAGACGTGAAGACCCAAAAGAACCGGGGAGACATGAGGACCCAAAAGAACCGGGGAGACCTGAGGGCCAAAAAGAACCGGACAGATCTGAAGGACAAAAAAACTGGACAGACCTGAAGGTCAAAAAGATTCAGAAAGTGCTGAAGGCCAAAAAGAACTGAACAGACCTGAAGACCAAAGATAACCAGACAGACCTGAGGGACAAAAAGAAGTGGGTATAGAACTGAGGGCCAAAAGGAACTGGGCAGACCTGAAGGCCAGAATGAACTGGACAGACCTGCAGACCGAGCCATGCCCCGGAGCCAGGCAGGCCTGATAAACCAAAGGAGCTGGGAAGACCCGGCAACGCCATCCTGCCCTGGGCCTGGATTTCAGTACCAAAAAACACTTTTGGGAAAAAGTAGGTGGAGTGGTGGGAAGGGGCAGAGGCAGTAGAGCCCAGCATGGAGCCACCAGTTCCAGGTACAACCTCCTCACCTGCTGGCAGAGTGCAGGAGCCAGAGCCCTTTGCCGGGTCCGGCTCCCGGTGCTACTGGGGGCTTTTGTCTTTGGTTTTGGGATCTGATGTGAGGGATTGTTTCTGTGGTGGTGGGTGGCAGAGGGGCTGAGGGATTGGGCTCGAGAGGGACGCCTGTCCCCTCCAGTAACAAAGCCAGACAGGGATCAGGTGTTCCTGCTGGACTCAGAGACCAGGTCTACCTGCTGGGATAAGACATCAGGTCCACCTGCTGGTCTTCGAAACGAGGTCTACCTGCTGGGCTTAGAGATCAGGTCTACCCTCTAGGCCAAGGAGACCAGGTCTACCTAGTGGGATCAGCAACCAGGTCTGCCTTCTGAGGTGAGAGACCAGGTGTTCCCCCTGGGCTGAGAGACCAGGTCTACCCCCGGGACAAAAGACCAGGTTTACCTGCTGGGTTCAGAGACCAGGTCTACCTGCTAGACTAAGAGACCAGGTTTACCGGCCGGGATAAGAGACCAGGTCTACCTGCTGGGCACAGAGACCAGGTTTATCAAGTGGCACCCAGGGAAGGGAGGGAGGATCACCGTGCTATGTTCCATCACTGTCTCCAGCTCCACTCACTGGGCACAGACAGCAGGTGTAGTGGGTTGGCCCTGGCTGGACCCCCTAAAGCCTCTCTCTCACTCCCCTCTGCAACTAGAAAGAGAAGAGAAAAAGAGCACCAAAGGATTCACAAGCTGAGAGAAGAGCTGGGACAGGTCACTCACTGAGCACCTTCAGGGGCAAATCAGACTCCAAGTGAAACCTCAGAATAAAAGAACCGCTGAGAGAGACTTTGCACCTTTAAGCAGCAAGGTATTTGTGTTTATTCAATGCTGGACAAACTTGCTGGGCTCAGAAGTGCAAAAGCAAGCCATTTTATACACTCTAGATCCATGGTTACACCCTGGCTCTGGGCCCCTACATCTAATTCAAACACCTAGTTTACCTGATTTCTCACCTTGTGGCCTATTGTATACTATTCCCTGGCACTCCTTCTATAATGACACTCTGGTCTCCAGTGAGCAGAAGAGAACATGATTATTAACCAGTGCTCCTAAGATGTTCTAACAGCAACACAGGCAGAGCAAACCTCGGGCAATTACCTTCTCCTGGCTCAACAGGGCAAGGTATACCAACTGAGCCACCTCCTTTTATGCCTTTTTGCCATCACAACTGAATTTATTACGAACACAATCAGAGCAAGAGAGCGAGAAATAAAATCATCTGGAAAACATCTTTCCCTCCCCACCCCTCCTTCCTTGCAAACTCCACCTCCTCCCCCCCAGCGCTGCAGGGAGACAGGGAATCCATCCCCATTTGGCTGTGGAAGATGGGCCAGAGAGAATGAGAATCGTGGAAATATTTAACTTGGAAAAGACCTTGGAGATCATCCTTGCCAAAGAGTCTCGAGGTGCAGGAAGGACTCCCTGGCTTTCTAAACATCCCAGGGAAGGGTTTTTAGGCGCAGCTGAATCCTCTCTCAGCTCCGGACTGTGTTAGCAGTTTAAATTTAAAGGAATTCCAGAGCTCTTAAACCACTTTGTCCCACAGGTTTTTAATGATGGCAAAATGAGAATATTTATATAAAATGAGTAATTTACATGATTTACAAATGATTAGACAGAAAACCTTAATCAGAACTATTCACTGCACAACATAAACACTAAATAGAAACACTAAAAAGCTACTAGTAGATCATAATGTAGCACAAAGTACTACAGTGCACTGTGACAAAGCAATTATTGAAGCAGTTATATTAAAGTTAGTGAAAAGAAATAATTATTAAGTAGAGATCTGATGTAACTCACCCAGACCAGCGCTCGTGGGGAGATCTCTCTGCCTCCAGGGGTGACCTTGGAGGGTGTCCCCAGCCAAGGCAGGAATCTCCACGCACACCCCAGGGAGGGTTTTGTCAGAAAGAGCCTGACTGCGTGAGAGGGGACTGGACTTCTTATAGTATAAAGTGATTGACTGTCAGTCACACCTTTCCAGGCCAGCTCTCAGCTTATCTGTAAAATCACACTTGAAAAAGCAAAGTTTGACAAACCAGGATGGTTTTAGCACAGTTAACACCAAGAAAACACCCTGGCTACAGCAGTTGATCTTGTGTGGTAGCTTGATTATGAGCTGGATTGGATCTTGGGTCTGGTCAGGGTGGGACTATCCAGCCAGGGGTCTTCCCAACGTGGGTCACCGGGGATGTGGGTCCCCAAGGTGAGTTCTCCAACAGGTGATGGAGTTGGAGCAGTGGCCGAAGCTCTTCCCACAGTTGGGGCACTCCTAGGGCTCCTCTTACTGGTGGGTCTGTTGGTGTTTGGTCAAGGTAGAGCTGTGGGTGAAGCTCTTCCCACACTCCCCACACTTGTAGGGCCTCTCCCCGGTGTGGATGCGCCGGTGGGTGATGAGGTGGGAGTTCTGTTTGAAGCCCTTCCCGCAGTTGGTGCAGCGGAAGGGCCTCTCCCCTGTGTGTGTCCGCTGGTGCTTGAGGAGACTGGAGCTGGTCTTGAAACCTCTTCCCACATTCCAAGCACTTGTAGGGCCGTTCCCCAGTGTGGATGAGCTTGTGTTTGATCAGGGCAGAGCTGTGCCTGAAGCTCTTCCCACATTCCCCACACATGTAGGGCCGTTCCCCAGTGTGGATGCGCTGGTGTCGGATCAGGTCGGTGCTGTCCCTGAAGCTCTTCCCACATTCCAAGCACTTGTAGGGCCGTTTCCCAGTGTGGATATGCTGGTGTTTGACCATGCTGGAGCTGTGCCTGAAGCTCTTCCCACATTCCCTACATGTGTAGGGCCGTTCCCCAGTGTGGATGTGCTGGTGGCTGAGGAGTTGGGAGCTCTCCCTGAAGCTCTTCCCACATTCCCTACATGTGTAGGGCCATTCCCCAGTGTGGATTCGACGGTGGGTGCAGAGGTGGGACATCTGGCTGAAGCTCTTCCCACATTCCCTACACGTGTAGGGCCATTCCCCAGCGTGGATGAGCTGGTGACTGAGGAGGTGGTTGCTCTGCCTGAAGCTCTTCCCACATTCCAAGCACATGAAGGGCTTCTCCCTGCTGGGAGGCTGCTCAGGGACCACCAGCTCCGAGCTCCGGCTCAAGCTCCGGCTGCCTTCCCGGCACAGGATGGGTCTTTCCTCCTCAGAGCTCCCTGGGCTGGCTTTGCAGCCCCTCCTCCGGGGGCGTCTCTGGGTCTTTTCCTCCCCGCTGCCTTCCTGCGCCGGGGAGCCCTTCAAAACGGCCTCTCCCACCAGGCTCTGCTGGGGGGATTTGCCCTCCATGCTCTCTGTCCTCAGCTCGGGGCCTGGGGCAGGAAGGAAGAAGGACAGGAAGGGGATTTGCCTCTGGCCCAGAGGGAGGGCCAAGGACATCCCCCCAATTCTGGCCCCTACAGGCACCACAAGAAAGGGCCAAAGGGGAAGTGACTTCCTCCTCACCTGCCTGGGGGGCCTGCAGCTTTTTCCTCTTCCTCTCAGCAGCCTCCTCCTCCATCTGCCCAAGCTTTGGGAAGGACAAATCCTACTGGGGGGAAACAAGGGCTGAGTGCATTGACTTGGGGGTTCCTCCTGCCCAAGTCCATCTCTAGAACTCACCGGCCATCCTGGGACCATAAAAACCTCCTAAACAACAAGTTTCAGCCCCCACCCCCAAAAAAAACCCAGAACTCTAAGATTCAGACCAAAAAAAAACTCTTCCAGGAGTTCCCCTCTCAGGTCTCTCCACTTTGGGGTTCTGGGGGTCCCTCCTGTTTGGGCTGCTGGGTATTGGGTACTCCCCTCTCAAGGGTCCCTGCCCTCTCTGGGTTCCTGGGGGTCCTGGAGTTCCCCCCCTCCATGGTTTCCCTGCTTAGGGATGTTGGGGGTTTTGGAGGCCCCAGGGGTCCCTTCTCCCCTGACTCTTTGCTTTGGGGTGCTGGAAGTCTCAGGGGTCCCACTTCTCTGTGGTCTCCCCCTCTCCAGGTTGCTGGGGATCCTGGGAATCCAAGGGGTCCTCCCTTCTCTGGGACCCCTTTCTATGAGGTCACTTTGTCTGGGTTGCTGGGGGTCCCAGGACTCGATCTTGTCCAGGCTTCCCACTTCAGTGTCCCAGGGGTCCCAAGGTACCCCCTCTCCAGGCCCCCTTTTCAGGGTTCCTGGACTCCCAAGATTCCCCTTTCTGCAGGTTCCCCCCTTCCCAACTTCCAGGCTGCCGAGGGTACCGCAGGTCTGGGACCGTCCCTCTCTACTCTCCCCACTCCAGGGGTCTCAGCAGCCCCCACCGGCTGTTCCTCCTCCTCTTCCCCCTCCTCCTGGCCTGGGTCCCCCTTGCCTGGTCAGTCCAGTTTTCCAGACCCCAGACCCCTCTTTCTTTAACTCCAGGACTCCCTGCCCCCACTTTCCTCACCATCCCACCTCTCCCAGTCCCTGCATTCCCCTGTTTCCCTCACCCTGGGGACTCCCAGCCTCCCATTCCTGGCCGGCCATCCCCTGTCACCTCAGCCCCAGCCCCCTTTTCCTTGAGTCCAGGACTCCCTGAAGCCCATTCCCAGTTCCCACAGCTCTCCCAGTTTCTCCCTTCCCTTGACCCTGGGACCACCCTGACCCCCAAATCTCCAGGTCTCCCCAGTTCCCCACTCCTGGCTTATCCTGCAGGGTGGTCCTGGGGTGTCCCAGGGACCCCCTGAACCCCCCATTCCTGTGCACCAGATCCCCCCTGCACCCCCTTATCTGGGACCAGGACCCCTCTGCACCCCCTCTCCAGCACTCAGACTCTCTTTCAGCCCCTTCCTCAGCTCCAGGAACCCCCTGCAATCCTTTCCCAGCCATCCCACCTCTCCAAGTCCCCAAACCCTCCCTTTTCCTTGACCCTGGCACACCCTCCACCCCCATTCCTGACTTTCCCAGGTCCCAACTCCTCCATTCCTCAACACCCAGGAACCCCCTGAACTTGCCTTCCTGCACATCCCGGATCTCTCCACCCAGTGAACCCCCTTTCCCTGACACTGGAGGCTGCTGGCACCCCCTTATTCTCCACTAATATCCCCCTGCAACCTTCTTTCCCGGCCCTCCTGCCTCTCCCAGCCCCCAGGCCCCTCTTTTCCTTGACACTGGTACTCCCTGGACCCCCATTCGTGCCTTTTCCAGACTCCTGAATCCCCCTTTTTTTTGAAGTTGTTGTTGTTTTTGAACACCGGGGGACCCCCTGAACCGCGTTTTCTGGACCTCCTCCCAACCCCCCCACGACCCTCCCTTTCCCCGACACCAGTGACCCCCCTGCAGAGGCTCTCCCTGGACCCCCCATCCCACCTCTCCCGATCCCTGCCCTCCCCTTTCCTTGGCCCTGGGATCCCCTCCAACTCCCCTTTCCCAGCATTGTGCCCCCGGTAGCCCCAAGATTTACCCCAAAACACCAAGATTCACCCCAAAAAAGCACTCCCAGGGTTCCCCCCTCTCCGATACCCCCACTTTGGGGAGCCGCAGCAGGGGGCGGGGGGGAATTGTGGAACTCAGGGAGTGTTGGGGACAATCAAAGAGTTCCTGACACGTGGCCGGGGCCTTTGTTCGGCCCGCCGGGAATCGACAACAAACCTCAGTCCCGGGGGTCCCCCCGGCCGGGGATCAAGCGATGGGGACACGAAGGGACCCCCACGGGAACCCCTTTCCCGCTCTCCCACCTCCCCTTATTCTCTTCTCCCACCCTTTTCCCGTTGCCCACCCCTCCCTCCCCCATCAACCCCGGCTTCCTCCCCTCCCGCCCTCGGTCGGTCTCTTTGGGGGTCCCACCCCCTCTCTCGCTCACTTTGGGGGTCCCACACCCCCCCCTTTCTCCTTCCCCTCTCCCTTTTTCCCATCCATTCCCCCCAAACCCAAACTTACCGGGCGAGCTCCTCGCTCGTGGAACGGAAAGGGGGAGGAGGAGCGGGAGGAGGGGCGAGGAAGAGGAGGAGGAGAGGAGGAGGAGAGGAGGAGGGAGAGGAGGAGCATCTTCCCCCAATCCCTCACGTTGCCGCGGGGGAGGGAGAGCTCCTCTCAGATATTTTGGGGAGGGGCCTCCGGGGTGGTTTCGGGGTGGGGGGATGTTTGGAGCTCCGAAGCTGAGCCGCAAATGTCCCTCAGGAGGACCTTAGGGGACTCCTGGAGGTTTGTTTGTTTTTTTTACGGGGAGGGGATCCCGGTGTGGGTTCCCGGCAGAGCCCCGGGGATTGGGCGGGGGGATGCGGGGACTCCCCCGCGGTGGGGGTTGGTGTTCCGTGGTCAGCCCGGTCCCGGCAGGGGGAGGGGGGACGCGATGACACCCTTTTTTAGGGACCCCGGAGTGGGGGAAGCAGAGAGGGGTCACAGCAGAGCTGAGGGACCCCCCCGGCTGTCGGAGAGCGTGGAGAGGGTGAACAGAGAGGGGTGTGGGGGGACTGGGGAGCCCCGGACCCTGAAACAGGGGGCTCTGAGAGGGTGATGGCCAAAAAGGCACCAAAAAAAAGTCCAAAAGTTAACAAGGGTAGAGCTGGTAGAGCTCGTACTGTGTGCTCTCCCTGCTCTGCTGGAAGAATAAATCAGGTAAATGAGACCTTGCAATGGGATACAGAAGGCCCAGAACCAGGACTTTGCAGGCTTGAAGGATTCAGGTCACCTAATGGGGGAGTTCTCTGAGCAATTCATCATTCCAGGGCTTTTTCAGCATCAAGAGGGGACTGCCCGGGATTCCCGGGACCTCCAGCAACCCAGAAAAGGCAAAACCATGGAGAGAGAGGCCCCCCAAAACACAGGGACCTCCCAACAACCTGAACATGGCAGGGGACCTCCAGAACCCCCAAAAGTTGGGGGGTTCCTTTGTTCCTCCAGATTTCCTTTGTGTTCTGTGAGGTTCCAAAATGTTTTGAGGTTTCTTTTGTTCTTTGAGGTTCCCAAAATGCTTTGAGGTTCCTCTTATTCCACCAGTTTCCAAAATGCCAAAAAGAACCAGGTAGACCTTAGGGCCAAAAAGAATCAGGCAAACCTGAGGGCAAAAAAGAATCAGGCAAACCTGAGGGCAAAAAAGAATCAGATGGATCTGAAGGCCAAAAAGGACAAGGTAGACCTGAGGGCCAAAAAGAACTGGGGAGATCTGGGGACAAAAAAGAACGAGACAGACCTGAGGGCCAGAAAGAACAGGGTAGACCTCAGGACCAAAAGGAACCCGACAAACCTGAGGGCCAAAGAGAATTGAGGAGACCTGAGGGCCCAAAAGAACCAGACAGACCTTAAGGCCAAAAAGTCAGGGAATACCTGAAAGCCAAAAGAACAGGTAGACCTGAGGGCCCAAAAGAACCAGACAGACCTTAAGGCCAAAAAGAACTGGATAGACCTGAGGACCAAATAGAACGGGACAGACGTGAGGGCCATTAAGAAGCAGGTAGAGCTGCAGGACAAAACGAAGCAGGTAGACATGAGGGCCAGAAAAAACCAGGGAGATCTGAGGGCCAAAAGGAACCAGATAGACCTGAGGGCTATAAATAACTGGACACTGCTGTCCCCACGGGTGTTACCATTGTCCCCTGTGATGTCACTGCTGTCCCCAGGTTGTCACCCATGTCCTGTGGGAGGCACCACTGTCCCTGAGATGTCACTGGTCCCCAATGATGTCACCACTGTCCCTCTGATGTCACCGTTGTTCCCAATTAGGTCACCATTGTCTCTGTGATGTCACCATTGTCCCTGTGATGTCACTGGTCTCCACTGATGTCACTGCTGTCCTCACGGGTGTTACCACTGTCCCCTGTGATGTCACTGCTGTCCCAGGGGTGGTCCCTGTGTTTCTAATGATGTCACAGCTGTCCCTGTTATGTCACCACTCTCCACTGTGATGTCACTGGTGTCTCTGTGATGTCACCCTTGTCCTTGTGAAGTCTTCAATGTCCCCAGTGATGTCACCAATGTCCACATTATATCACGGCTGTCCCTTTGTTTTCACAATTCCCCTATGCCATCACTGGTCTCCAGTGATGTCACTGCTATCTCTGTCATGTCACCACTGTCCTCTGTGATGTCATCAACGTCCCTGGTGATTTCACTTGTGTCTCTGTAATGTCACCAATGTCCCTGTGATGTCACTGCTCTCTCTTTGACAGCACCACTGTCCCCAGCAGTGGCACCATGTCCCTGTGATGTCATCGATGTCCTTGTGATGTCACCAGACCCCTTTGATGACACCAATGACCACGGTGATGTCACTAGTCTCTCTGCGATGTCACAACTATCCCCAGGAGTGGCACCATGTCCCCATGATGTCACCAATATCCCTGTGATGTCACCAGACCCCTGTGATGTCACTGGTCCCTAATGATGTCCCCCGCTGTCCCTGTGGTGACACCACTGTCCCCTGGATTGTTACCGATGTCCCCAATGATGTCACCAATGTCACTCTGGTATCTCGGATATCCCTGTGATGTCACCAGTGTCACCGATAATGTCACTGGTGTCTCTGTGATGTCACCCTTGTCCTTGTGAAGTCATAGATGTCCCTAAGAATGTTACTGATGTCCACGTTATATCACGACTGTCCCTTTTTTGTCACCAGTCCCCTGGGAAGTCACTGGACCCAATGATGTCACCTCTGTCCTCTGTGTTGTCACTCTCATCCCCTGTGATGTCACCAATACCCCTGTGACATCACGACTGTCCTTTTGTGGTCTCCAGTCCCCTGTGATATCACTGTTCTCTAATGATGTCACTGCTGTCCCTGTGACATCACCAGTGTCACCGATAATGTCACTGGTGTCTCTGCAATGTCACCCCGTCCTTGTGAAGTCACCGATGTCCCCGGTGATGTCACTGATGTCCTTGGGAGATCACAGCTGCCCCTTTGTTGTCACCAGTCTACTGTGCTGTCACTGGTCCACAATGATGTCACTGCTGTCCCTGTATTGTCACCACTGTCCCTTGTGATGTCACCAATGTCCCCCATGATATCACTGGTGTCTCTGTGTGGTCATCCAGGTCCCCTGTGATGTCATCAATATCCCTGTCACCAGTCCTCAGTGATATTTCTGGTCCCCAATGATGCCATTGCTGTCTCTGTGATTTCACCACTGTCCCCAATGGTAGCACCATGTTCCCGTGATGTCATCGATGTCCCCTGTGATGTCACCGATGTCCCTGTGATGTCACTGATGTCCCTGCGATACCACGGCTTTCCATTTCTTGACAAAAATCGCCTATGATTTCTGATGTCACCACTGTCCCCTCTGATGTGACTAATGTCCCCAGTGATATCATTGGTGTCTCTGTGTTGTCACCTCCACCCTCTGTGATGTCACCAATGTCCCTGTGACATCACAGCTTTCCCATTGCTGTAAGTAGTCCCCTGTGACTTCACTGGTCTCCAGTGATGTCACTGCTGTCCCAGTGATATCACCACTGTCCTCAGATGTGCCACCATGTCCCTGTGATGTGACCCACGTCCCAGTGATGTCACCAGACACCTTTGATGTCACCACTGTCCCTGTGACATCATTGCTGTCCCTCTGTTGTGTCTCTGATGTCACTGGTCCCCAATGAGTTCCCTGCTGTCTCTGTGATGTGACCAGTGTCCCCTGTGATGGCACCAATGTCCATGATGATTTCACTGGTATCTCTGTGATGTCACCACGGTCTCCTGTGATGTCACTAAAAGCCCTGTGACATCATGGCTGTCCCTTTGTTGTCAACAGTTCCCTGTGAGGTCACTGGTCCCTATTGATGCCACCGATGTCCCTGTGATGTCACCATTATGCCCTGTGATGCCACCAGTGTCACCGATAACGTCACTGGTATCTCTGTGATGTCACACCTGACCTTATGATGTCACCAATGTCCCCTGTCATGTCACTGATGTCCCTGTTGATGTCATTGGTGTCTCTGTGGTGTCACCACTGTCCCCACCAGTGACACCAGGTCCCCGTGATGTCACCGATGTGCCTGTGACATCACTGCTGTCCCTTTGTTGTTATCAGTCCCCTGTGATGTCACTGTTACCCAACGATGTAACCTCTGTCCCTGTGATGTCACCACTGTTCCTTGTGATGTCACCCATGTCCCCGATGATGTCACTGCTGTCTCTGTGATGTCACCCTGTGGTGGTTTTAATCTAGGCCTTCCTTGGTTACCAGTTTGTAACCAAGGAAGGGGCAGTGTTCCCAGTATTCCATACGATTTTTACATAAATCAGGGTATAAATAAGAAGGGAGGAGAGACCTTCACTCTCTTCTCTTCCAGCAAGGTTTGGGAACAGTGGGTCCCTGCGTTGGTCTCGCTTATCTAAGGCTGAGGCAAATGTTGCCAGGACCAATTAATGCAGGATGGTGCTCTAATGACAAAGGTTATTTCTGTTGCTGCTTTTGTTACACTCTGTAATATCTTCTGTAGAGATCAGAGCTGGCAACCAGAATTCCAATGGCACTCTTGTTTCATTTTTCAGACTTTGCATTTCAAGACTGGTGAATTTTATTGGAAAACTTTGAAACGGTTGTAACAAACTGCCTCAGAAATTTTATTTTATTTATTTCTGAGGCAGAATTTTCAAACATATCCTTTGAGTGTGCAAAAATTATAAAAATATACAAAAATACATAAAAATATCTAACAAAACATAAAAAATATAATAATATATAAAAATATAAAAATACATTAAAAAATCAATTTGTTGCCACAGAAGCACAGCATGCAAATATGGCATCCAAATATACCGATATTTACACCAGAAAGCTTTGACTCAATGGGTAGAAGCCCTTTTGGAGCCCGATAGTTTGATCCCCATTTAATTAATTTTTAGAACTCAGGAGCTGGACTAGAAGGTGCTGAGGGGTCCCTCCCAGCTCAGCACATCCCACGATTCCATCCCCCAAACCACTGAACCGCGTCACTCATGGCCAGCTCCAGACGCCGCTGAAACACCTCCAGGGACGGCGACTCCACCTGGGCGAGCTCTTGCAGCGCCCGAGCGCCCTGTGGGTGCAAACAACTCTTCCGATCCCTGCCCTGGCCCTGCCCGGCCTCAGCCCGAGCCCCTTCGCTCCTGCCAGCGCAGGCTCCTTCCCAGCAGCCGCCTGAGGAGGAGGCGGCTCCCGGCTCCCCTGTGCCCCCCGGCCGGCCCCGCTGCGTCCCCGCTCGGCTCTGCATGGGGAGGGAACGCGCCCGGCCCGGCCGAGACCCCGCGGGGGCCGCGCCCCGGGGGCACTGACTGGGGGTCGCTCACCCGGGGTCGCTCCCCAGTGCCCACTCGGGGGGGAGCTCCCCCGGGGGGCCCTTGGCGGCGGTGGCTCCCTGGGGTCGCTCCCTGTAGGTCCCTCCCCGCGGGTCCCTCCCCGGGGTCTCTCCCCGGGGCCGCTCTCTGTGCCCGTCCGGCCGCGGCCGCTCCCAACTGACCGAGGGCACCTCGGCCGGGGCCGGCCCCGGCTCTTGGTACCGCCCCCTCCCCCGCCCGACCAATCCCCGCCTCGCCCTGCCCACTCCGCGTCCTCCCATTGGCTGCGCGCGCCCAGCCCATGGGGCGAGGAGCGCGCGGGGAGGGTTCGACGCCACGTGACCCGCGGGGGGGGTTGGAACAGGGGTGAGGCGGGGAGCGCTGGGCGTTGCCTGGCAACTGATGAGTCATCAGCTACGCGCGCTCCCATTGGTTAAAAAATGCTTCGGGCCCTTCTCCGACTGATCCCCCCAAGCCCAAAATCCGGGACTGAGGAAAATGGAAAACTTTACTGGCAACACTGGGAGTAGCTGGGCAAGAGCAGAGTGACAGTGGAGGGGGGGGGGGACACACGACCCCCCCCGAATCAGCGCGGGGACAGGGCGGGTCCCTGGGGGGCACTGGGAGAGAGGGGGGTACTGAGATGGGCTAAGGGGCACTGGGAGAGAGAGGTTTTGGCCCCTTTTACTGGGAGCTGGAACCCCCTGCAACCCCTTCCTGGGTCTCTTTCCCCCCCAAAGCCATGAAGAGGTTTTTGGGTCTCCCTTGAGAGTCACAGCCAATGGGATGGCGCTGGTTTAATGACGTCACTTGTTTCTAGGCAGAATATTTCCGCCCCTGTGAGACTCCTCCAATAGAACATCATTAGTTATGTGACGCCACTGTCGCCAGGCAGAAGTGGTGACCGCGGGGGCTGCCGGGAGCGGGGCGGTGGTCGCGAGGGGGGGGTGGATCCCGATCGATCTGGATCGGTTGGGATCGACCGAGATTTGGGGTCTCCTCCCACCACGATGTTCTTCACGTGCCGACCCAACGAGGCCAAGGTGGTGTTGGGTGAGTTTGAGGGTCCCGACGGCTCCTGTGGAACCCCCAAATCCCCCGAAGACTCCTGGGAAACCCCCAAAAAACCCTCTGCGATTCCTGGGTCCCCCCCAACCCCCTCCTTGGGGTCTCACCTCTATCCTTCTCCCTCCCCGCAAGTCTCCGGGGAATCCCCCAACCCCACTCTCCCCCTGCCCCCCCCCAAATCTCCCAGGACTCCCCAAGCCCTCCCAAACCCCCTCCTGGGGACCCCCTGTATCGCTTCATTAGGATCCATGGCCAGAACAAAGACAAGCACAACAGTCATTCAAACACTACAAAAAATCTTTTATTGCAGTGAGAGTAAAAACACTACTAGCTAAGATGATCAAAAGCTAAAAAAGAATACAAAAAACCTACTATTTCAGTTAGCTTTCACAGAATACTATGAGCAGCTTTTATTACAGCATTAGCTAGTAAAAAGGGAATTAAAGGGATACAAAAAAAAGGATATAAAATGTTTGCTTTCTTGGTTGCTTCCTATCAAAAAACTGTGCTCACCTGCACAGACAGGCCAGGCCTACCAGGGTCTGCAGGGCTGGTCGGTGCCCGTGCTTGGTGGAGCAGCACAGTGTGGATGGAAGGATGAGCATTGCTCCACCCAGCAGTGCTGACACCGCATTCCATCAGCTCTACATTACACTACGTAGGGCCAGGACGCAGCAGAAGGTGGTGCTTGAGTGGCAGCCAAACAGTGCCCATTCATCACCTCATGGCAACAGTCTGGGCGTGCCCCACTGTAGGGCAAGGGGCCAACGACCCCTGCCCACATCATCTTCCTCTCCATCACCTTCCTCAGCCCTATGGACGACCTGTACCATTGTGTTTCAAGGGGATTTGTATCTCTCTTGCAGAGTGGAGCCAAGCCAAGGAGGAACTCAGCTCTGATAATGGGGGACATCCAGTTGACTTCGTTAAAGGCACAATGGGCCTTACAGTGAACTTGTGCAATAAAATCACATTGTACAATGTTCTGGCTGGTTTCACACCCCAATATAATCACTTTCTCACCCCTCTGTGCTCCATTGAACATCTAAATCAAAAGTACTCCCCTTAAACCATGGTAACCATTATGCATTCTCATTGATATTTCAGTTACCATGGCAACAACTGTGCATTCTCATTGTGATGTCGGTTACCATGGCAATCGTTATGCTTTTTCATTGTCACATCGGTTGCCATGGAAACCATTATGTATTCCCAATTTGACCTCAGTTACCATGGAAAGCATTGTGCATTCTCATTCTGACGTCATTTACCATGGCAACCATTGTGCATTCTCATTGCGACATCGGTTACCGTGGGAACCATTATGCTTTCTCATTGTGACCTCAGTTGCCATGGCAACCATTGTGCATTCTCACTGCGACTGAGTTGCTATGGCAACCATTGTGAAATCTCACTGTGACCTCATTTACCATGGCAAACATTGTGAAACCTGATTGTGATGTCAGTTGACATGGCAGCCATAGTGCATTCTTCTTGTGATGTCGGTTGCCATGGAAACCATTATGTATTCCCATTTTTACCTTGGTTACCATGGCAACCATTGTGCATCTCAATTGATATGTCAGTTACCATGGCAACTATTGTGTATTCTCATTGTGACCTTGGTTACCATGGCAGCCATTGTGCATTCACATTGTTACAACGGTTACCATGGCAACCATTGTGCATTCTCATTGTGACTTTGGTTACCATGGCAACCATTGGACATTCCAACTGTCACCTTGCTTATCAGAGTAATCATTGTGCATTCTCATTCTGATGTCGCTTCCCATGGCAACAACTGGGCATTCTCATTGTGACATCGGTTACCATGGCAACCATTGTGCATTCTCATTGTGACCTCGGTTACCATAGGACCCATTATGCTTCCTCATGGTGACCTCGGTTGACATGGCAACCATTGTGCATTCTCACTGTGACATCGGTTTGCATGGAAACAATTATGTATTCCCACTTTGACCTCGGTTACCATGGTAACCATTGTGCATTCTCATTGTTACGGTCGGTTACCATGACAACCATTACATATTCCCATTGTTTCCTCGGTTACCATGGCAACCATTATGCATTCCAATTGTTACGTTGGTTACCATGAAAACCATCTATAACACACAGACAATATAAGAATGTCATAGATTATGCTTCTCCATTGTTTCTGCCCATCAAAATCTTCCTATCAAACAATCTCTGTCAGCTCTCTGCCAGAAGTTCTCACCAGGACTTCCCACAGCACTTTTCCTGCCAAAAGATCCTGCCATTGTTTATGGTTATCATATCTCCTCCAACATCTGAACTGGCTACGTGTCAAGAAACCACGTTCAACCTCCTTTGAACACTAGAAAAGTTGAGGACAAATTTTGGAAAATCAGGGAGAGGAAAGGGACAAGAACTGGTGACTGTAGCTGAGAATCTCTCCCCACCTCCCCTCACCTTTTCTCCACCACCGCGTGCTGCCTGCCTGCCACCGGAGACTGGAACTGTGCCGGCCTGGAGAGAGCTGAGACCACCGTGCCACATGTGGGAGTTCTACCTTATCCTTCTACCCTGACCATATTTCTAAGGCCCAAAGCTTCGGCTGAGCAGAGACCCTGCACGGCCTGGGAAAGGGGCGTGAGCGGTGAAACCACACATGGTGCATTGCAGAGAACTAAAGCTGTCAGACCCCCTGCAGCTACAGAGACAACATCCAAAAGCTACAGGGGCAGTGAAAAAAAAAGGCAGAAACTGCTGCTCCCCACACACATAGACCAGCTCAGTGAGAAAAGGTACTTTTCAGTGGTATTTTTTCTCTGCTTCTAGGAGTAATCTTAGCAGTTTCCGACCTTTTCTTATTTTTTCATTTGTCTCTGCACCTCTTAGCAACCAATAAAATCAGGTTTTGGTATCAACAGATAACTTGTGTGAGTTTAAGTTTTCCTTAAGGCAATATTAAAATTTGAAGTTCTTTCTGCAATATTTAAGCAGATTGTAACAGCGGACCATGGAAAAGTGGGAGGAACAGGGAGAAGGGTGGAAAAGGGGGAGTGGTCTGGCAGGTCCGATGGTCCCATGAGGGTCTTTGGGAACAGGGTGCCTTGGAAAAGGGGGTGGCCCCCTGAGCTCCCAAATTACTGTGGGGTGCTGGGGGCTGCTGGGTTATGTCAACAGTTTCAGTTCAGAAGAATTACAGAGGTGGGACTGAAACACTTTTGTTTCCCAGGTTTTAATGATGGCAAATCACATCTATTGATAGAAATGAATTATTTAGGGTTACAAATCATCAGACAAAAGATCTTCATCAGAATTATTTACTGCACAATAGAAACACCAAAACTACCACTAGTACAGTATAAGATAGGACAGTGCTCTACACTAAAGCAACTGTTGAAGCAATTCTACTCAAGCTGGCACCAAAGCAAGAATTATGAATTAGAGAGGGATGGAACTCCCCCAGACCAACGCTCGGGGGGAGATCTCTGCTCTCAACCTCCAGCAGGGACCTTGGGGGGTCCCCAGCCAAGGCAGGAATCTCCACACAACCCCCAAGAAGGGTTCTGTTGGCACAACCTGCCCCTGGCAAAGGGGACTGACCCTTTCTGGTAGAAAAGGATGGACTGACAGTCACTGGACTCCAGGGGTTGCCTCACCATCAGGGGACCATTCAGGGTGGGAGCAGCGGCCAAAGTTCTTCCCGCAGTCGGGGCATTCGTAGGACTTCCCTTGCTCGTGGGTCCGTTGGTGTCTGGTCAAGGCAGAGCTGCAGGTGAAGCTCTTCCCACACTCCCCACACTTGTAGGGCCTCTCCCCGGTGTGGATGCGCCGGTGGGTGACGAGGGTGAATTTTCGGTTGAAGCCCTTCCCGCAGTCGGTGCAGCAGAAGGGCCTCTCATCTGTGTGTATCCGCTCATGCACGAGGAGGAGATTGGAGCTTGTCCGAAACTTCTTCCCACATTCCAAGCACTTGTAGGGCCATTCCCCAGTGTGGATGAGCTGGTGGGAACGGAGGTACGAGCTGTCCCTAAAGCTCTTCCCACATTCCCTACACGTGTAGGGCCGTTCCCCAGTGTGGATGAGCTGGTGGCTGAGGAGGTGGGAGCTGTCCCTGAAGCTCTTCCCACATTCCAAGCACCTGAAGGGCTTCTCCCTGCTGGGAGGCTGCTCAGGGACCACCAGCTCGGAGCTCCGGCTCAAGCTCCGGCCGCCTTCCTGGCACAGGACGGGTCTTTCCTCCTCAGAGCTCCCTGGGCTGGCTTTGCAGCCCCTCCTCCGGGGGCATCTCCGGGCCTTTTCCTCCCCGCTGCCTTCCTGCACCGGGGAGCCCTTCAAAATGGCCTCTCCCACCAGGCTCTGCCGGGGGGATTTGTCCTCCGTGCTCTCCGTCCTCAGCTCGGGGCCTGGGGCAGGAAGGAAGGACAGGCAGGGGATTTGCCTCTGGCCCAGAGGGAAGGCCAAGGACATCCCCCAGATCCAGCCCCAGGCACCAAAAGACAGGGCCAAAGGGCCACTGACTTCCTTCTCACCTGCCTGGGGGGCCCGTGGCATCTTCCTGGCAGCCTCCTCCTCCATCTGCCCAAGCTTTGGGAAGGACAAATCCTGCTGGGGGGAAACAAGGGCTGAGCGCGTTGGCTTGGGGGTTCCTCCTGCCCAAGTCCATCTCTAGAACTCACCGGGCATCCTGGGACCATAAAAACCTCCAAAACATCACTATTTAGCCCCAAAAACCCCACTCAGGAGCTCCTCCTCTCTGGTTTCTCCACTTTGGGATTCTGGAGGTCCCCCCTGTCCGTGCTGCTGGGAGTCTCGTGTGTATTTGGGGTGTCCCCTCTACAGGGTTCCTGCCCTGTCCAGGCTGCTGGAGCTCCCAGGAATCCAAGGCTCCCCCATCTCCCAACTTCAGGGTTCTGGGAGACTTCCAAATCACCAAGATTCAGCCCACAAAAACACAAACCATAAAGATTCAGGCAAGACCCCCTCAGAAAGAGCAAGAAAACCCCTGCCCCACAAACTGCAAAAAGTTGAGATGTAGCTGAAATATACTCCAAATTATGAAGATTAGGCCAAAAAAATCTCCCCCACAAGTTCCCCCTCTCTGGTCTCTCTCCCATGGGGTTCAGAGGGTCTCTCCAGTCTGGGATGTTGGGGGTCCCAAGGGTCCCTCCTCTTCTGACTCTCACCTTCGGGGTGCCGCCTTCCCAGACATTCCCCCTCTCCAGGTTCTCCACCTTGTTGTCCCAGGGATCCCAGGGGTCCCCACTCTCCAGGCTTCCCCTTCTCCGCTCCCCCTGTTTCAGGCTCCCGGGGGTCCTGGGGCTCCTCCCTCTCTGTGCTCCCCCCTCCAGCCTGCCGGGGGTCCCCCAGCTCCGGCATCGCCCGCTCCGCCCTCCACCCTCGACAGCTCCCAGGGGGACCCCAAAACTGCTGTGTCTGCCCAGCCAGCCCCGGGTTGACAGTGGCCCTGACCCTGTCCCTGCTCCTCCCTGCAGGCTCCGTGGCCAGGCACACTTTGTGTTCCTGGGTGCCACCAGCTCAGCAGCTGCAGCCGCTCCAATCAGCGCCCGCAGCTCTGCAGCAAAGCCCCAGCTCACCTGGCACACAGGGCATGCACACAGCACCTTCTCGCTGCTGGGCACTCCCAGCTCAGCCTCTTCCCCAGCACGGGGTTCTCCTGCCTCAGCACCACCTCTGCCTTCCACTTCTTCTCAGGGCCACCTCAGGGCCAGCTCTGGGCTCACCTCTGGGCCATTGCTCAGGGCCACCTCAGGGCCTGCTCTCCAGGACAGGAACCTGCAGGGAGGGCAGATGATGTGCAAGCCCAGGGGGGCCTGCTTGCACTGGCCTGGGGGCTTCTTTCTCCTTCCACAACCACCCCACATCTTCTCCTGCTTTTCTAACCCCACATCTTTGCAGACTGACCTTGTCTCTCTGTCTGCACAGACACATCTATCCCCTGTGGACAGAGCCTCCAGCATGTGCTGCCCTGGCAATGGCACCCAGAGAATCCCAGAATCAGCCGGCTTGGAAAAGACCTCCCAGATCATCAAGTGCACCCCTTGATCCAACCCCGCCGTGGTTCCCAGACCGTGGCACGGATGCCCAGGGGAGGGGCTTTGGGGATGAGGGCTCTCCCAGTACAGCCCAGTGCCCCCAGTACAGCCCACTGTGTTCCTGTCCCAGGGTGCCAGGTGATCCCCCTTTGCCAGGGGTTTGATTGGGATTTGGGGCATTTTAGGGACCTCTGGGTGCATTTTGGGCGAGTTAAAAGGGGTCTTGGGAGCATTGGGGGTCAAAGGGAACATTTGGGGGGGAGAGATTAAAGGAAAAATGGGGGTTAGGGGACATTTGGGGGTCCTTATTGGGGCCTGGGCGGGGACAGAAGGGGCAGCACCACAAGCAGGTGAGTCCTGAGACCCCCATGGTGTCCCCAAGAACCTCCTGGTGTCTTCAGTTTCCCATTTGGCACCCCGAGACCCCCTTGGTGTCTCCAATGTCCCCAGGGCCTCCCCATGGCCCCAATTCCCCCCTTGAAACCCCCCATTCCACTGTCCCCAAACCCCTCCCCACTGTTCCCAAACCCCATCTCTGATGTCCCCAACCCTCCACTCCCCCCCAGAAGGCCCTCCTGGACCCTCTCACCTCCAAAACAGCCCCGTCCCCCCATGCTCACAGAAAGGTCAAGGGCATCTGGGGACACGTTGAGGACACATTGGGGACGCTTGGAGGGCACTGGGTGATTACTGGGGGATACTGGAACACACCTGGGGGAACCAGGGGGCACTGGGAGGGACTGGGGGATTATTGAGGGATGCTGGGAGGGTGCTGGGAGGGACTGGGAGATTACCAGGACACACAGGGAGACACTGGGAGGTTACTGGGCCATACCGGGGATTACTGGGTGCTCACTGGGGGATCATTGGGCCATACTGGGGGGCAGTGGGAGGTCACTGGGAAACACTGGGTTGTCACTGGGGGGGTTACTGGGCCATACTGAGAGCCACTGGGACGTCACTGGGCTATACTGGGGGCACTGGGATCCCTTTACCTGGATGTGGTTCATCTCCCTGCAAAAAATTTGGGTGGCACCGTCAGGACCCCCCTCTGAGGGCTCGGGGACCCCCTAAAACCCAATTATAGGCTTTAGGCACCCCTGAGCTCCCCTCCCTGTGGGGTCTCTGTGTGCTGAGTTTTGGGGGTCTCTGGGGTTCGGGGGGGTTCAGGACCCGCTTTCCCTGCGGTCGGTCCGCCCAGCCGGCATGGGGCGCTGTGGCACGAGCGGCAATGGCGGCGCCGCGCGGGGCCTCTTGGGAGTTGAAGTTCCCTCGGAAACTCCGCCGGCGCCTGCGCAGTGCAGCCATGGCGTTTAAACAGCCCCCCCCTCCCGCCCCCGGAGGGTTCCAAGGCCCCCAGCCCTTTGAGGGACCTCCTAAACCCCTTCAGGCACCTTCACCCTCCCCTCTGAGCGCCCTCAGGACACCAAATCCCCTCCGCGACCCCCCGAGAGCCCCTCACGGACCTCAAACCTCCTTGGGAACCCCCGAGCCCCTCCTCTCCACTCTGCCGAGCCCTCCAGCCTTCCCGCCCACAGCCGCGCTCCCCGCAGCCCCCGAGCGTATCCCCAGCCCCGCCGCAGACCCCGCCAGGGCTCACAAAGTCGGAGCAGATTCCGCTCTCGCCGCCATCGCTTTCCCGGCAGCCACCACGGGGCTGTGCGCGCGCACCGCCGGCAGAGACCCCGCCCCGCTCAGCCAATCAGCGCCTGGTACCTCTCCCCGCCCGCCCCGCCCCCTTTTCCGCGCGGGGCACGCCGGGAGTTGTAGTTGCAGCGGCTCAAAGCTCCAAACTCCCCCAGACTCAATTCCCCACGGGCGTTCCTGGGGCAGAGCGGGGCAGAACCAGGGCGGGGACGGGACGGGCATTGGGTGGAAATCATTATAAAAACTGTAACCCCTGCGTTGGAAGGGATGGGTGTGGGTTTGTATTCCTGGAGCCTGGATGCTCATGGAAACCTCTGCTGCTTCTTTCACCTCCTACCCAATTTTGCCTGGAGTCTTTTTCCCTCTGCAGCCTTTTAGGCAGCAACGTTTATGGGGTTTATGAGGACACGGTCTTTATGAGGAGAGCCTCTTATGAGGTGTTTGGGCTTTCTGAGGACAGCACCTTTATGACCTGCATGGGCTTTATGCAGAGGGATCTTTTACAACGAGAGCTCTGTCATGAGGTGTGTGGGGTGTATGAGGACAGTGCTTTTATGACATTTATGGTGTTTATGAGAGCAGAGGCTTTATGATGTGCGCCCCTCTGAGGTGCAAAGGCTTTATAAGGACAGAGCCTTTATGAGGTTTATGGCATTTATGAGAACATCTCCTTTATGATGACAGCCCCATGAGGAGGTTTATGGGCCTTATCACGACAGGGGCCTTATGAGGCCTGCACTGTTGTGAGGTTTGTGAGGGTCATGAGGACAGTGCCTTTATGAGGCTGCACCATTATGGGGTGAATGGATTCGATGAGCACAGAGACCTTTTGATGCCTGCCCCATTGTGAGGGGGATGGGGTTTATGAGGAGAGAGACTTTATGAGGACGTTTATGAGTTTTATGAGGACATCATCATTATGACATGTATGGGCCTTATGAAGACAGAGTTTTTGTGATGAAAGCCCCATTATGAGGTTGTTGGGCTTTATGAGGACAGTGCCTTTATGGGGCCTGAACAATTATGAGGTGAAAGAGCTTTATGATGCTGAAACCTTTATGAAGTTTCTGGCATTACTGAGGTCATCGGGTTTATGATGAGAGCCCCATGGTGAGGGGTATTGGCTTTGTGAGGCCACTACTTTGATGAGGCTGCACCATTCTGGGGTGTATGGGATGTATGAGGAAATAACCTTTATGATGAGAGCCCCATTATGAAGTGGATGGGCTTTATGAGTCCTGTTGCCTTGGAGTTTTGATTTTGTAGGTTTTGTAGATTTTAACAGTAGTTGTACAGGAATTGTAGCTTTTAATGTAGCTGCATTTTATCCTTTACCCTTAACACAGTAGTTACACAGAGCCAACCCTGTTACCCAATTCCCATATCAATCCCCCCAAATTCCATTAACCTCTTTGGTCTCATTTTCAAGGTAGAATTTTAGAGAACACCCTAAAATCTGCACAAGGGTCCATCCAAGGGGCTGGAAGCTAGCTGGGTCCTGGAGGAGACAGAACACAAGCAGAGCCCTGCCCCATGCTGAGGGGGTCTTGTCATCAGGTGTCTTCTGGGGGGTTTGTTCAATACCTGTTGATTCAAACCCAAAAAATGAAGGGTAAACAGAGCTTTGTCTACTTGGGATGTCATATTCCTCCGTTTTTGTTTTAAAAGTATTGTTTTTAATACAGAGCACACATTTCTTGCACCTGGGATAGGCACAAGTGATAACACCACATTTATGGTTTCTTTTTGTTTTGTTCCCCCCCAATTTTTTTAATTTCTTTTTCTTTCTTTTTTATTTCTTTTTTCCACTTCTTTCCTTTTCCCTTTCTTTTTTCTTTTTTCATTTTTCCTTTCTTTTCTCTTTTTTCCTCTTTTCTTTCTTTTCTTTTTCCTTTTTTCTTTCTTTTTCTTTTTCTTTTCTTTTTTCTTTCCTTTCCCTTTTTTCCTTTTTTCTTTTTTTTCTCTTTTCTTTCTTTTCTCTTTTTCCTTTTTTCCTTTCGTCTTTTTCTTTTTTTATTTTTTCTTTTATCTTTCTTTTCTGTTTTTCCTTTTTTCTTTCTTTTTTCTCTTTTCCTTTTTTCTTTTTTTCTATTTTTTCTTGCTTTTGTCCTTTTTAATTTTTTTTTTAAAATTTTGTTCCCTTTTTTCTTTTTTTCCTGTTTTCTTTTTTTCCTTTTTTCTTTTGTTCATTTTTTTTTGATTTATCTTTTTTTTAACATTTTTTGTTTTCCTTCTTTTTTTCTTTCTTCCTTTTTTCTTGTTTTCTTTTTTTGTTTTTTATCTTTTTTTCCTTTTTTCTTTCCTTATCTTTGTTTTCTCTTTTTTCCTTTTTACTTTCATTTCTCTTTGTCCTTTTTTTGTATTTCTTTTCTCCTTTTTCCCTTTGTCATGGTTTTACCCAGTCAGTCAGCCCCTGGGGCTGACAATGGTTTTGTCCAGATGAATTTCCAGACAAAAAGCCAATTAAAACTCTCAGTAACACCTTTGCTAATTACATCTTAAAGAAAACAGAATAGAAGAGTTGTGTTGCAGTTAAAATTAGGGGCAGCAACCATGTAGGAGGCGGCGGGCCCGAGGAGGGCCAGGCCCCCTTCTCCCCTGGCTTGGGCCGGGGGACAGGTGTAGCACTGAAACCCCCCCTTCTCTCTTGTAAGAGAGTGAAGAAAAAAAAAGTTTAAAAGACTGACCTCTTGGACAGAAACTGCGGCAGAAGAAATTCCAGCAAAGAGATAACAGAGCATCCAAGGTCGAAGCTGGCAGCTGAAGCTGCAGCAGGAGAGAGGAGTGCGAAGGAGGGACTTGCTTCTTCCCCCCTTTTGCTCTCTCCCTTCAGCAGGGAAAAGACTGAAAAATAAATCCTTGCTATCTGTGAAAGTTTGTTGGAGTGAGGAGACCCCCATGCGACTCACAAAGGAGCTTGTGGATGTACAAGGAAGCCGAGACTTCATGAAAAAGACTGAAATGAAGCAGAATTTTGTTAAAGATTTATGACCCTGAAAGGAACGAGGCTTACACTGGAGCAAAAGTGACTCAGGTAAGCTTGAGATCTCAGTGAAAGATCCATGCTGCTAGTGCTGGAGATTTGTGACCCTGAGAGAACCTACGCTGGAGCAAGAACGGTTCAGGTGGGGATGTTGGGATCTGTGTGTGGGATCCATACTGCTACTGAAAATTTATGACCCTGAGGAAAACCCACGCTGGAGTGAGACGGCTCAGGTGGGATGTTGGGATCCATGTGTGGGATCCATGCTAGACCCATGCCAGAGAAGTCTGTCAAGGACTGTTCTCCTGTGGAAGGGACCTCCATAGGGAACAGGGGTGAACTTATAAGCCATTATCCCCTGTAACCCTGTGGAAGAAAATCCATGGTAGGCAAGTGTCCCCTTGCAAGCCCATGGAAGAGAAAACTTCAGGGCCTGGGTAACCCCCAGCCTCCAATCTTAGCCCAGAAGGGAGGTAAGCCCAGCCCTGGAGGCCGACACAGAGCGAGAGAGAAAAGGAAAAAAAGTTCCAGCTGCAACGAAAGTGCTGCAGAGTTACTGAAGAGAGAGAGCTGGAACTCAGAGAATGGAGAATGAGACTACTTTTCCTCCTTGGACTATATCAAAAGGGGGGAGAAGTATTTCTGTAAATACATAGCACTTTTACCTAAGTAGCATTATTGTAGATGTAATTCTTTAGTAGCTTTTAGTGTTTATTTTGCTAGTAATAAATGATCATATTATTTTCCCCAAATCCTGTCTCTTCTGTCTGCATAAACCTTCTCTCAACTAATAATAATTGTGTGGGGGGTGTGAAAGGAAATTAACACAGAACAAAACCACAACACAAGTTGAAGGTACCATATACCTTACCAAGTGCTCTTAAAACTCTGTCATTGATTCACTTTCTTGACGAGACATGGACTTAATAATCCAAAAGTAATTTACACAGTTGAAGAGGGTTGAAGGCAATGACCAATAAAGAGTTGATACAATCAGAGATGAAGGACTCTGCTCACCTACCTTTTTCCTGACTGTTCTCACACTTCTGGAGGAAAAAGTAGCGTGAGATTGGGAAATACTCCAGACTGCTCTTGTGCAGACAAAGAGGAGGGTGTTCTTCAGGAAGGAGGGAGAAATAAGTAGGAAATCAATGTCAGTTATGTACAGATGAGTGTTAACAATGTATAAAAGCACTGCTGTCCATTGCTTAGAAAGAGAAGATAACACATCAAACTTTATAAATTATCCATGTGAACACATGAGAGGAATATTCAGATGCAGGGGAGGAGCTCGTGGGGCACTTTGTTACGTGTCCAGCATGATCCTGAATTATGTCCATGTTATTATCAAACCATTGCCAATAGATCAGTGTAATTAAACCAGCTATCTAAAAGTATGTAATTTATCAGTTCTAACAGAAACATGGAAACTCAGCTGTGGACAGCGTAATGAACTTTCTGCTTGTCTCATCTAGTCTCCTCAGCTGACCTGAGATGACAGCTGGTGAAAGTCAAATATAAAATATTTCAGTGTGTCCATGGGTAAGCAAAAAGGTACAGAAAATGTTTGTTCTCCAAATGTTTGCCACAGCTCGAGTTAATTATTGTAAACTAAGGTATCTTGAGGCAAGATGATGGACTGGGATTGAAACAGTAATCTCAAAATCCAAGTTGGTGTTTCAAACCATTCACAGATTAGAACTTCTTCCCAGTAATATGTTAACCACAAGCGAGTGTGCAATCCTTTAATTAGATGTGATGCCAAAAGCCAACTGCAAGCTGAGATGGCACGAGCCAGAGCAGAGTGAAGAGATCCACAAGGACAAACGTATGCGACATCAGGCACACAGACACCATAAATGTAAAGTGGGGCTGAAACTCTGCAGGTGCACCTTTCATTGTCACGCACCTAATCTTGTCTGTACATTAATAACCCATACTATATTATTATGCATCTTTTCTGGTTTTGTTAGAGCAACAGCAGTGCAGTTGGGGAGTTAGATTGACATTGATAGCTGCCTGGAGCACATGCTGGCGAGAACTGTTCTTACCTTGGTGTCACATGCCTGAGCATCTTTGGTGTGAGCTGACGATGAGTAGTGGTGTGTGGCAGGAGTGGGAGGGAGCCTGCGGATCAGAGAGGCACATGGGTGCGGTGTGCCCCGTACTTCCATCTGGGTACTCCAGGAACACGATGTGTTTCAAGGCAGCTGGGGAGTGAAAGGTGGCAATCACTGCCTCCTGATCCTGAGGAAGGGGCCGTGCTCTCCGTCGCTCGCAGGAGGCCCTCGCAGAGGGGAGCGGGGGCCCATAAACAGATGAGTCAGCCTTCTGCGTCCAGGTGCCTTACTCATTTCCTAGATGCCGTGCTGCAACACATTCAGACATTCATCAAGTTACCAAACACTCTACAACAGCAACAGAAAGTCAATGAAGGTTTATATGTCATTGCTAGTTTCCTGAGTATCCAGGGAGTGATTGACTGCATTCACATTCCCACTGTGGCACAAGTAGATAATGAGATGTATAGGAGCAGGAAGCCTTCCCACAGCATGAACATGCAGGTAGTGCATAGTACCAGAAACATTATTACTAATGTCCATGCCAAATATCCTGGATCCTCACAAAATGCTTTCATATTTCAATATCGAGCTAGATAGTGAAATTATGGTTGCCTAGATATGGACAGCTGCTTTGGTAAGTATGTTGTAATTTGCAGATTAAATATTTTTTATATAACTGATAATGGCTTAATTAACAGCTTACCATTTCAGTAACATATATTCATTGATGTTGCAGTGATAGTAGCTTTTCTTTGAAGAATGATTTTGCTGTCCTTTTTTTTTAGCAATCTACCAAATTTTAGGACAAATAAATAGAGTGCTGTTAAGTACCTGGTTGGAATAACTACTAGAAATTGTTTTGAAATTAATTATTTTAGCTCATATGCATCATGGTACATTTCAGATTTTCCCCTTGGCACTACTTTAGGTGTCAAAAAGCCATTGATGAAGTCAGTGTAAGTGTATCCCACTGTAAATGGGATGTTGGAGGGGTTTGGACAGAGTCCGTGATGGACATGCACTTGCAGCAGTAACTGCGAGGAGAGGGAGGAAATTGTTTGTGTAGAGAAACTCTCCTGTGTTTCTTCCTGTGAGCATTTTACTGGGGGAGGATCACTAAATATGTTAGAAATTTTGGAGAGAGGGTTACAAAGGAGGCAGCTGTAACAAAGCAGAGTGCTTAATGAGTTAGGTGGGAGATATCTGGGATGGTGAGGTAGAGTTTGGTGCCTGCAGACAACTTTGTGTTGGTTCAACTAAAGCTGTTTTTTTAAAAAACTAGTTTAACTCTGGTCATTTTCATAGCAATGCAGTGCAACTGCATTGTGCTAAATCAAAATAGGTGTTCTTGTACTGAAATAAGGTTGGCACTTGCTGGAATCAAGTTGTAACTGCTTAGAAATACATCTTAGCTGGAGAAATACAGATGGATGTGCAGTTGGATGTGAGGAAATGTTCTCTTTGCCTTTAAAAAATTTATGGGGTTCAACCAGGCAGTTTGTCCATCCTTGTGCAAGGATAGATCTGTGTGCAGGAGCTGCCTTTGGTTCTGCTCTGCAGAACTGGCAGAGGGAGAAAGTACCTTTTGAGGATGCTTCTCAATTAACTTCAGCAGTTCGTGTCTGAGATTAGCCACCATTGTACTGCTTCACTTTCTTTAATGTAACCAATTAATTTGTTTTCCAAGTGGTGCTTTCCCCTTTAACCATGTCCATTTAAATTTAAACCTTAGTACATTATCCTATGCTAGCAAGAGAAATTGAGACAAGCTCTTTCCTTTAGGATCACTGTGGTATTGTTCACTTACCTGCCTTCTCCAGAGGTGTTCAGAAAACTCTATCATGAGGAAAAAACCTAATCCTGTTAGTGTTTGGACTGGAATGCCTGCTCAAAAGGTACTGGTGGGTCCTGCAGGGCAATTTTCTGTCTCAGTCAAGGACCTCTCCTAGTGATAAAATCCTAAAAATAAGGTACTCTGTGTGCTTTTTGATTGTACCCTTAAAGAGTTAAAGGGGTAATACTGATAAAAACTAAAGACCCTTGGTTTTGTATGTTTGATATCTCTCACTGAGTTGTGAAGTCCAAGGAGGGTCTTTGTAATCAAGCAGGCTGCCTCCTTGGTTGGTTTGAAAAGCAGGAATAAGGGATGTGATCTCACTGCTGTCCCTTTGATGTCACTGCTATTCCTGTGATGTCAGCAGTCTCCAGTGATGTCACTGCTGTCTCCCTGGATGTCACCACTGTCCCATGTGATATCCCTGCTGTCCACAAGGGTGGTCCCTGTGTCCCCAAAATATCACTGCTGTCCCTGTGATGTCACTGCTCTCCCAAGTGGTAGCACTATGTCCCTGTGATGTCACTGATGCCCCTCTGATGTCATCAGACTCCTGTGATGTCACTGATCTCATGTGATGTCACCACTGTCCCCTCTGATGTCACCAATGTCCCCAATGATGTCACTGCTGTCTCTTTGATGTCACCACTGTCCCCAGCAGTGGCTCCATGTCCCCGTGGTGTCACTGATTTCCTTGTGACATCAGGGCTGTCCTTTTTTTTTCACCAGTCCCCTGTGATATCACTGGTCTCAAATGATGTCACCAATGTCCCTATGATGTCACCAGTGCCCTGTGATGTCTCTGGTCCCCAGTGATGTCATTGCTGTCCCTAGGGGTGTCACCATGTCCCTGTGATGCCACTGGTCTCCAGGGATGTCACCACTGTCCATTTGATGTCACTGATGTCCCTGTGATGTCACCGCTGTCCCCAGTGATGTCACTGGTTCTCTGTGATTTCACCGATGTCCCTGTTGGCAGGCAATGACCTTTATTGACAACACCCAGATATCTTTTCTAGGCTTTTCCCCTGTCCACGCCACACAAGTTATTCTTCATTGGCTCTGTGCCTCTGGACACGCTTCAGCTCATCTGCTGAGAGGTGCTCAGTGTCTTTGCGCCTGCTGGCACATCTCAAAACAACACCTGTCACTTACTGCAGTTTTTCCTCTTCTGCTTTCTCATTCTGGATGTTTCCATTCCTTTACAAGCTCACAACTGTAACTGCTCCAATTCAAGGCTTAAGGTGCCCACAGCCCAGCCCTTCCCACAATTCCCCCTTTTTTTTTTCTGACGAGCATTAGCAGGCAGTAAATGCCCAGCTCTACCCCTTGTTTGGTCCAGGCACTAAAACTCTCTCCATTCAGCCACACAGCAATGCCAAAAATCCTTTGTCCTGTGCTATCCTCCGAGTTGCTGCCTGCAAACCCGCCATGCTCCTGTACATGGAACAGAGCAGGGTTTTTAAGGATTAACTCAGATGGAGTTTGGTACCACCTTCTGTCAAAGATGCTCTGGTCATGATGGTGAAAAATGGCTACCTGAAGGAAGTCTTAATTCCACTACAATTTTACAGCTCATGCTGTCTCTCTGTAGAGAGCAAAGGTGGGATGAAGGAATGGACACAGATATGTTTTTCACCTTAAGAAATAAACCTGAATGGCAGAAAAACTGTGGAATATCCCACCACAAGACCCTTTTGTTTTGGCATTGGAAGAAAGTCAGAAAAATCATAAGCCTAAGAAACGATGCTGTGATCCTTGTAGTGTTGGACAGCAGTGTCTTAAGTTGGGAAAAAGAGATAGTGATGAGGAGAGCATTTAGACCCTCAGGAACTCCAGCCAACCCCTGGTAGGGTGAATTGGAGACCAGAACCCATTAGGCAGAGACCTGACAGCCCTCAGGAATCAGGATTAGATGCGACAGACACTGAAAGTACAGCAGAGAGTAGGGAAGATCCCCAAGAGGGGGTGAGTAGTACACATCGGGGTGGGACCATGGGACAGAAAGCTAGGGGCAAGACTGGGGGTAGAAGAAAAGCTAGAGCTGAGAGCAGCCACACTGTTACCCCTTTGAGATTGGTAATAACAGCTGCAAGAACTTCAACAAAAGTGAAAGTGCCGTTTTGGGTCAGTGATTTGAACAGCTGGAGGGAGGAAGCAAAACTGTTTAGGGAAAATCCTGAAAAGATGGGTAAGAGGTTTGAATTAATTGTGAAAAATCAGGGCATAGATTGGTCAGATATCGACTTGATTCTCTCAGAATTGACAGAAACAGAAAAAAAGCTAGTAATAAAAGCAACAAGAAATCATGTGGAAGGGCAGATTGCAACAAATGTTTTAAGGGGAGACATAGATAATATTTTTCCAGTGCAAAAACCTAACTGGGACCCAAACGACCCGGGCCAGTAGAAGTTGTTGGAACAGAAAGCACGGCTGGTGCAAGAGAAAGTGGTGTACCTGGGGTATGAAGTCTCCGGTGGGCAATGTTCCCTGGGAACAGCAAGAAAGGAAGCATCTGCCAGACACCCAGCCCAGAAACAGGGGGAGATCTCCAAACCTTTCTAGGAATGGCAGGTTGGTGTAGTTTATGGCTCTATCAGTAGGGAGTACTTGTAAAGCCTTTCTATGACCTGCTGAAAAGAACCCAAAAGAACATCATGTGGAGCCCTGAGACAGACGAGGCCTTCAAAGGCCTGAAGCGGGAGCTCAGGAGGGCTCCGGCGTTGGCTTTGCCTGACGGGACGAAGCCCCTTTGGTTGTTGTGCCATGAACGTCAAGGAATGGCTTTGGGGGTCTTGGGCCACCAAGCAGGGCCATCCAGGAGGGCCGAGCTCGACTGCAAACAGTGGGATGGAGTCAGCAAGGGATGGCCCAGCTGTCTGACATCAGTGGCTGCAGCAGTCATGGACCACTGTCCTAGTGATGTCACTGATGTCCCCAATGATGTCACCACTGTGCCAGTGATGTCACTGCTGTCCCTGTGATGTCAGCGATGTCCCTGTGCTGTCACCAGAAACCTGTGATGTCACTGATCTACAGTGACTTCACTGCTGTCTCCAGTGATGGCACCAGACCCCTGTGACGTCACCAATGTCTCCAATGATGTCACCAAAGTCCCTGTGACATAACTGCTCTCCCTGTGATGTCATGTGTGTTTATTGATGTCACTGTTGTCCCCACGGGTTTTACCACTGTCCCCGGTGATGTCTCTGATGTCCCCAGGGTGTCACCCATGTCCTGTGGGAGGCACATATGTCCCTGAGATGTCACTGGTCCCCAGTGATGTCACCAATGTCCCTGTGATGTCAATGGTGTCCGAGGAGTGGTCCCTGTGTCCCCACGGATGTCACAACTGTGCCCGTTATGTCACTGCTGTCCACTGTGATATCACTGGTGTCTCTGTGATGTCACCCCTATCCTTCTGAAGTCACCACTGTCCCCGCTGATGTCATCAATGTCCCTGTGACATCACGGCTGTACCTTTGATGTCACTAGTCCCCTGTGATGTCATTGGACCCCAGTGATGTCACTGTTGTCCCTGTGATGTCACCACTGTCCCCAGAAGTGCCACCATGTTCCTGTGATGTCACTGGCGTCCCTGTGTTTTCACCAGACCTCTGTCATGTCACTGATGTCCCTGTGACATCACGGCTATCCCTTTGTTGTCACCAGTCCCCTATAATGCCATTGGTCCTCAGTGATGTCACCAAGGTCACTATGATGTTAACAGTGTCACCAATGATGTTACTGGTGTCTCTCTGATGTCATCCCTGTCCTTGTGAAGTCACTGATGTCCCCAATGATGTCACTGATGTCCACATTATATCATGGCTGTCCCTTTGTTGTCACAATTGTCTTTGTGACATCACTGGTCCCCAGTGATGTCACTGCTATCCCTGTGATGTCACCACTTTCCCCTGTGATAGAATCATAGAATCATAGAATCATAGAATAGATTGGGTTGGAAAAGACCTCCAAGATCATCAAGTCCAACCCCTGATCCAACTCTAATTACTATATCATGGCACTAAGGGCCATGTCCAATCTCTTTTTAAAAACTTCCAGGGATGGTGAATCCACCACCTCTCTGGGCAGGCCGTTCCAATGCCTGATCACCCTCTCTGTAAAGAATTTCTTCCTAACATCTAACCTAAACTTCCCCTGGCAGAGCTTGAGCCCATGTCCCCTTGTCCTGTTGTTGGTTGCCTGGGAGAAGAGACCAACCCCCACCTGGCTATAACTTCCCTTCAGGTAGTTGAAGAGAGTGATGAGGTCACCTCTAAGCCTTCTCTTCTCTAGACTAAACAACCTCAACTCCCTCAGCCTCTCCTCATAGGACTTGTGCTCAAGTCCCTTCACCAGCCTCGTTGCTCTTCTCTGGACCTGCTCCAGCACCTCAATATCCTTCCTGAACTGAGGGGCCCAGAGCTGAACTCAATACTCAAGGTGTGGCCTCACCAACGCAGAGTACAGGGGAAGGATCACTGCCCTGCTCCTGCTGGCCACACTGTTCTTGATGCAGGCCAGGATGCCATTTGCTTTCTTGGCCACCTGGGCACACTGCTGACTCATGTTCAGCTTCCTGTCAATCAGCACCCCCAGGTCCCTTTCCACCTGGCTGCTCTCCAGCCACTCTGTGCCCAACCTGTAGCGCTGCAGGGGTTGTTGTGGCCAAAGTGCAGGACCCGGCACTTGGCCTTGTTGAACTTCATTCCATTGGAGTCAGCCCAGCTCTCCAGTCTATCCAGATCCCTCTGCAGAGCCCTCCTGCCTTCTGGTAGGTTGACGCTCCCTCCCAACTTGGTGTCATCAGCAAATTTACTGATGATGGACTCAATCCCCTCATCTAGATCATTGATAAAGATGTTAAACAGGACTGGGCCCAGCACTGATCCCTGGGGGACACCACTGGTGACCGGCCGCCAGCTGGATGCAGCCCGGTTCACCAGCACTCTCTGGGCCCGGCCCTCCAGCCAGTTCTTAACCCAGCACAGAGTGCCCCTGTCCAAGCCATGAGCTGCCAGCTTTTCCAGGAGTATATTATGGGAGACAGTGTCAAAGGCTTTGCTGAAGTCCAGATAGACACATCCACAGCCTTCCCCTCATCTACCAGGTGAGTCACCTGATCGTAAAAGGAGATCAGGTTGGTCAAACAGGATCTGCCTCTCCTAAACCCATGCTGGCTGGGTCTGATCCCTTGTCCATCCTGTAGCTGCTGTGTGATTGCACACAGGATGATCTGCTCCATAACTCTGCCAGGCACCGAGGTCAGGCTGACAGGCCTGTAGTTACTGGGTCAGCCTTACAGCCTTACACCAATGTCCCTGGTGATGTCACTAGTCTCTCTGTGACTTCACAAGGACAAGGACGATATGACAGAGTCACCAGTGACATCATTGGAGACATTGTTGACATCACAGGGGACAGTGGTGACATCAGGGGGACATGAGTGATATCACTGGAGTCAGTGACATCACAGGGGACTGGTCACAAGGAAGGGACAGCTGTGATGTCACAGGGACATCGGTGAAATCACAGGGGTCTGGTGACATCACAGGGACATTGGTCACATCACAGGGACATGATGCCACCGGTGGGCACAGAGGTAGAATAATAGGAACCGCAGTGACATCACTGGGGTCCACTGAGGTCACAGGGGACAGGGGACAACAAAGGGACAGCTGTGATGTCACAGTGACATTGGTGACAATACGTGAGACGTAGGTGACTTCACAAGGACGGGGTGACATCACAGACACCATCTATATCATCAGGGACATTGCTGACATCACAAGGACCAACGGTGACATCACAGGGGACTGGTGACATCACAAAGGACTGGTGACATCACAGGGACATTGGAGAAACCACAGGGACAAGGTGCCACCGCTGACGTCAGTGGTGGCATAAGAGGGACCGCAGTTACATCATTGGGGACCAGTGACATCACAGGGGACTAATGAGAACAAAGGATAAGCCCTGTTTTCACAGGGACATCGGGGACATCACAGGGGACATCAGTGACTTCACAAGGACAAGGGTGACATCACAGAGACATCAGTGACATCATCTGCAACACTGCTGACATCACAGGGGACACTGGGGACATCACAGGGACATCGGTGAAATCATTGGGGAACAGTGAAATTACAGGGGAATGATGAAAACAAAGGGACAGCAGCAATGTCACAGAGACATCAGTGACATCACAGGGACAAGGATGAAATCAGAGACACAGCAGTGACATCATTGAGGACCAGTGACATCACAGAGGACCACTGAAAACAAAGGGACAGCCGTGATGTCATAGGGAGATCACTGACATCATAGGTGACATCGGTAACCTCACAGTGACAGGGGTGACATCACAGAGACATCAGTGACATCATCGGGGACATTGGTTATATCACAAGGGATGGTGGTGATGTCACAGGGACATCAGTGACATCAAATGGATAGTGGTGTCACAGGGACAGAAGTGACATAATTGACAATGGTGACATCACAGGGACAGTGGTGACATCCCTGGAGACCGGTGGCATCACAGGGACATGGTGCCACCCCTGGGGACAACAGTGACATCACTGGGGACCAGTGACATCACAGGGCACTGGTGACATCATAGGGACATTGGTGACATCATTCAGGACCAGTGACATCACAGGTGATGGTGACAAAAAAGGACAGTCGTGATGTCACAGGGAAATCATTGACATCATGGGGACATGGTGCCACTGCTGGGGACAGTAACAGCATTGGGAACCAGTGACATCACAAGGGACTGCTGACAACAAAGGGACAGCCGTGATGTCACAGGGACATTGGTGACATCACAGGGGACTTAAGTGACTTCACAAGGACAAAGGTGAAACCACAGTGACACATCACAGGGGACAGTGGTGACATCACAGGGAGATGGGTGACATCACTGGGGACCAGTGACATCACAGGGGACTGTTGAAAACAAAGGGATGTCACAGCCGTGATGTCACAGGGACCTCACCAACATCAGTGACATGATGAGGACATGGTGCCATGGTTTGGCACAGTGGTGACATCACAGAGAGAGCAGGACATCATTGGGGACATTGTTGACATCACAGGGGACAATGATGACACCACAGAGACACCAGTGACTTTAATGGGGACATCTTTGACATCACAGGGGACATCGATGATTTCACAAGGCCAGGGGTGACATCACAGAGACACGAGTGACATTATTGGTGTCACTAGTGACATCACAGGGCACCGGTGACATCACAGGGACATGGGTGACATCACTGGGGATCAGTGACATGACAGGGAACTGATGACATCATTGGGGACACAGGGACCACCCCTGGGGACAGCAGTGACATCACAGGGCACAGTGGTGACACCTGTGGGGACAGTAGTGACATCACTGGAGACCAGTGACATCAGAAGGATATTGGTGACATCAAAGGGACAGTGGTGACATCATAGGAACAACAGTGATGTCATTGTGGACATTGGTGACTTCAGAGGTTATAGCAGTGACATCACAGGAGACCAGTGATCTCACAGGGGTCTGGTGACATCACAGGGATATCAGTGACATCACGGGGACATGGTGAAACAGTGTCATTGTGGACATTGTCGACCTCAGAGGTCATGGTGACATCTGGAGGTGGTGATCTCTGAGGAGTCTGGCTGACATCACAGGGATATCAATCATGAGGGACATGGTGATACCACTTGGGACAGTGGTGACATCACAGGGACAGCAGTGACATTTTGGGGACACAGGGATCACCCTTGGGGACAGTGGTGACATTCGTGGAGAAAGCAGTGACATCACTGGAGACTGCTGACATCACAGGGATAACAGTGACATCACAGAAGACCGGTGACATCATTGGGGATGGCAGTGACATCACAGCAAAAGCAGTAACATCAAAGGGACAGCGATGAGGTCACAGGAACAGCAGTGACATCACTGGGGACATTGGTGACATCTCATGGGACAGCAGTGACATCACTGGAGACCAGTGACATCACTGGGGGACAGCAGTGACATCATTGGGGATGTCAGTGAGATCAAAGGGACAGTGGTGACATCATTGGGGACACCCATGGGGACACTAGTGATATCACAGGGACTTTGGTGACATCATTGTGGACAGTGGTGACATCACAGGGACACTAGTGGCATCGCTGGGGAGAGTGGTGACATCACAAGGGACAGTGGTGACATCATTGGGGACACAGGGACCACCTGTCGGGACAGCAGTGACATCACAGGGACAGTGGTGACATCACTGGGGATGTTGGGGATGTTTGGGGGCCTTTGGGAGGGCACCTGCCTGGGGGGTTTTCACGCGAGCACGGACGACTCAGCACACCAATGTGATGATCAGAGAGCGCCGTTGATTGGAATCAAGCAGCAGTCTCTTATCCAGTTTTCTAACAATACTCTTCTATCAGCTCTGTTTCTTTAACATTCTTTATGTCCTTTCCCACTCTGATAGCCGGTACTGAGACCCTGTTTTCTATATCCAGTTTTGCTACTGCTTCTCTTGGTAGATCTTTCACATCCTGGTACCATCAGGTGACCATCAGAACAACAGATCATGTTTTCAGAGTTGAAACATAAGATTATATTCTGATAGCAGTATATCCTCTAGTTAGCAACATAAGGTTATGTTCTCACAGCTGCAGCATATCCTCTATATTAGCACTATAAATCCCTACACTTCCCCTTTTTCTTTAAACAAAGCAGACACGGTTTGAGCCATTAAGCTGTGAAAACATTGAACCAGACATGGTAGAAAAATACACACTCCTGGAAGCAGAAAGACAGCGGGTGCCAACCATTGTACAATTTGCATAAGCTGATTCTGGGGGGGCTTTGGGAGGGCACCTGCCCTTCAACACCAGGACTGCAGAGAACTGGGAAGCTTTACTGGAAGCACTGGGAGCAGCAGGTGGCTGGTGTGAGAACAAAAGTAGGGTCAGGGGGACACACGACCTCCCCAAACTCCAGGAGGGGATGGACTGGGGGGTCCAGGCTGGGCCCGAGGCCACGGGGAGGGGCTGTGGCCGCCGCCAGCTCAGGAGCTCTGTGGGGAGAGAAAAGGGGGTGACAGTGGGCTGGGGGGCAGGGGGAGCACACACGCTCTGGGGAAGGAGGGACACGACCCCTGCGGACCCCCCTTTACCTTCTCCCGCAGGTAGAACCTGAGCCCAGCGCCAGGAAGACAAAGCCCAACACGAAGCCCCCGACCCCCACAAGGATCTTGCTGCAGACGGTGTCCTGTGGCATCTCTGGGGGGAGCCGGGGGGGTCAGGATCCCCAAAACCTCCCAGAAACCACTCAGGACCCCACAAACCCTGTCCTGGTCTCCCCCAACCCACCCAGAACCCTCTGAAACCTCTTCCCAGTCCCTTCTGTGTTAGTTCGTTTGAATCCACGCCTGGAACAAAGACAAGTACAGCAGTCATTCAAACACTACAAAAAATCTTTTATTGCAGTGAGAATAAAAAAACTCCTAGCAAAGAGAATCAAAAGTTAAATAGAATACAAAAACACTACTTTATCAGTTGGCATTCATACAATACTACGAACAACCTCTATTCCAGCATTAGCTAGTAAAAAGAGAATTAAAGGGATACAAAAAAAAAGGATATAAAATCTTTCCTTTCCCTGTTGCTTCCTGTCAATGAACTGTGCTCACCTGCACAGACAGGCCAGGCCTACCAGGGTCTGCAGGGCTGGTCGGTGCCCGTGCTTGGCGGGTGTCCCCACGGAGCAGCACAGTGTGGATGGAAGGATGAGCATCGCTCCACCCAGCAGTGCTGACACCCCATTCCATCAGCTCTACATTACACTACGTAAGGGACAGGACGCAGCAGAAGGTGGTGCTTGAGTGGCAGCCAAACAGGATCTGTTCATCACCTCATGGCAACAGTCTGGGCGTGCCCCACTGTAGGGCAAGGGGCCAACAACTCCTGCCCACATCATCTTCCTCTCTATCACCTTCCTCAGCCCTATGGACGACCTGTACCATTGTGTTTCAAGGGGATTTGTATCTCTCTTGCAGAGTGGAGCCAAGCCAAGGAGGAACTCAGCTCTGATAATGGGGGACATCCAGTTAACTTTGCTAAAGGCACAATGAACCTTACTGTTGGAGGATGCAGCAAGACCGCGGTGCCTGGCAGTATGGAAAAGAATGTAAATCAGAGGTGAACATCCAATCATATGTGAAGGCTAGTGGTAAATTATAGATAACAGAGCTAAGAATAGGTTTAATATGTAAGATTCTACAGGGGGAGAGTGTGAGTGCAGGTGTGTGAAGACAAGATGTAATATTCTGGATGAAAGAATAAAAGCTGAATTTAGGCCATAATAATAAGATGCCCAGTTTTATTATTTTGGTCGTCCTCGTATTTAATACACCTTACAGTGAACTTGTGCAATAAAGTTACATTGTACAATATTCTGGCTGGTTTCACATGCGAATATAATCACTTTGTCACCCCTGTGTGCTCCATTGATTATCTAAATCAAAAGTACCCCCTTACACCATGGTAACCATTGCGCATTCTCATTGTTACACTGATTACCATGGCAACCATTAAGCATTCTAATTGTGAAGTTGGTTACCATTGCAAGCATTGTCCATTCTCATTGTGACATTGCTTACCTTGGCAACCACTATGCATTCTCATTGATATGTGCGTTACCATGGCAACCATTGTGCATTTGGATTGATAGGTTCGGTTAATAAGGCAACCATTATACATTCTTATTGATACGCCGTTCACCATGGCAACCATCTGTAACAAACAGATAATATAGAAATTCCAAAAATGGTTTCTGCCTGTCAAAAACTTCCTATCAAACATTTTCTGTCAGCTCTCTGCCAGAAGTTCTCACCAGGACTTCCCAAAGCACTTTTCCTGCCAAAACATCCTGCCATTGTTTATGATTATCATATCTCTGCCAATATCTCAACTGACTACGTGCCAAGAAACCACGTACAACCTCCTCTGAACACTCTAAAAGTTGAGGGCAAATTCTGGAAAATCAGGGAGAGGAAAGGGAGAAGAACTGGTGACTGTAGCTGAGAATCTCTGCCCACCTCCCCTCACCTTTTCTCCACCACCGCGTGCTGCCTGCCTGCCACCGGAGACTGGAACTGTGCCGGCCTGGAGAGAGCTGAGACCACCGTGCCACATGTGGGAGTTCTACCTTATCCTTCTACCCTGACCATATTTCTGAGGGCCCAGAGCTTCGGCTGAGCTGAGACCCTGCACAGCCTGGGACAGGGGCGTGAGCGGTGAAACCACACATGGTGCATTGCAGAGAACTAAAGCTGTCAAACCCCTGCAGCTACAGAGATAACATCCAAAAGCTGCAGAGACAGACAAAAAAAAGGCAGAAACTGCTTCTCTTCCCCCACACACAGACCAGCTCAGTGGAAAAGGTAGTTTTCAGTGGTATCTTTCTCTGCTTCTAGAAATAATCTTAGCAGTTTCCTACCTTTTCTTATGTTTTCCTTTCTCTTTGCACCTCTTAGCAATTAATAAAATCAGGTTTTGGTATCAACAGATAACGTGTGTGAGTTTTAATGTTGCTCAAGGGAATATTCGAATCTGAAGTTCTTTCAGCAATATTTAAGTAGATTGCAGTAGGGGACCATGGAAAAGTGAGAGAAACAGGGAGAAGGGTGGAAAAGGGGGAGTGGTCTGGTGGATCTGACGGTCCCATGGGGGTCTTTGGACACAGAGGGGTTGGGAAAGAGTGGTGCTCCCCCTGATCTCCCAACTTACTGTGGGGTGCTGGGGCTGCTGAATCCAATTACAGCCTTGGGTTACACCATTTCAGTTTAGAGGAATTACAGAGGTAGGACTGAACCACTTTTGTCCCCCAGGTTTTAAGGATGGCAAATCACATCTATTGATAGAAATGAATTATTTAGGGTTACAAATGATTAGACAAAAGATCTTCAGAATTATTTACTGCACAATAGAAAAACCAAAACTACCAGTAGCTGGCACCAAAGCAAGAATAATGAATTAGAGAGAGATGGAACTCCCCTAGACCAATGCTTGTGGGGAGATCTCTGCTCTCAACCTCCAGCAGTGACCTTGGGGGGTCCCAGCCAAGGCAGGAATCTCCACACACCCCCCAAGAAGGGTTCTGTTGGCACAACCTGCCCCTGGCAAAGGGGACTGCCCTTTCTGGTAGAAAGGGATGGACTGACAGTCACTGGACGCCAGGGGTTGCCTCACCATCAGGGGGGTCATTTGGGGTGGGAGCAGTGGCCGAAGCTCTTCCCACAGTCGAGGCATTCATGGGGCTTCCCTTAGCGGTGGGTCCGATGGTGTTTGGTCAAGTGGGAGATCTGGCTGAAGCTCTTCCCACACTCCCCACACTTGTAGGGCCTCTCTCCAGTGTGGATGCGCCGGTGGGTGACGAGGTGGGAGTTGCGTTTGAAGCCCTTCCCGCAGTCGGTGCAGCGGAAGGGCCTCTCCTCTGTGTGTGTCTGCTCATGCCTGAGGAGCTTGGAGCTTGTCCGAAACCTCTTCCCACATTCCAAGCACTTGTAGGGCCGTTCTCCGGTGTGGATGCGCTGGTGTCGAGTCAGGGTGGAGCCGTCACTGAAGCTCTTCCCACACTCCCCACACTTGTAGGGCCTCTCCCCAGTGTGGATGCGACGGTGGCTGACGAGGGTGGAGTTCTGTTTGAAGCTCTTCCTGCAGTCGGTGCAGCGGAAGGGCCTCTCCCCTGTGTGTGACTGCTCGTGCCTGAAGAGATGTGAGTTGGTCGGAAACCTCTTCCCACATTCCCTACATGAGTAGGGCCGTGCCCCAGTGTGGACGTGCTGGTGTCGGATCAGCTTAGAGCTCTTTCTGAAGGTCTTCCCACATTACAAGCACCTGAAGGACTTCTCCCTGCTGGGAGGCTGCTCAACAGATGCACCACAAGACAGGGCCAAAGGGGCACTGACTTCCTCCTCACCTGCCTGGGGGGTCCATGGCAGTTTTCTCTTCCTTGCAGCCTCCTCCTCCATCCGCTCAAGCTTTGGGAAGGACAAATCCTGCTGGGGGAAACAAGGGCTGAGCGTGTTAGTTTGGGGGTTCCTCCTGATCAAGTCCATCCCTAGGCCATACTGGGACCATAAACACCTCCAAAACATTACAATTCAGCCCAGAAAAACCCAATCCACAAACATTCATGCAAAAAACCTCTTCAGAAATGGCGAGGTGGACACCTCCCATATTGTAAAATGTTAAGAGTTCAGCCAAAATATGACGATTCAGCCCAAAAAAACTCTCACAGGAGTCCCCCTCTCTGGTCTCTCCCCTCCGGGGTTCAGAGGGTCTCCCTGTCTGGGATGTTGGGGGTCCCACTTAGGGATGCTGGGAGTGTTGGGGGTCCCAAGGGTCCCTTCTCCTCTGACTCTCACCTTTGGGGTACCGCCTTCCCAGACATTCCCCCTCTCCAGGTTCTCCACCTTGTTGTCCCAGGGATCCCAGGGGTCCCCACTCTCCAGGCTTCCCCTTCTCCGCTCCCCCCATTTCAGGCTCCCGGGGGTCCCGGGGCTCCTCCCTCTCCGTGCTCCCCCCTCCAGCCTGCCAGGGGCCCCCCAGCTCCGGCATCACCCGCTCCACCCTCCACCCTCGGCAGCTCCCAGGGGGACCCCAAAACTGCTATGTCTGCCCAGCCTGCCCCGGGCTGACAGTGGCCCTGACCCTGTCCCTGCTCCTCCCTGCAGGCTCCGTGGCCGGGCACACTTTGTGTTCCTGGGTGCCACCAGCTCAGCAGCTGCAGCCGCTCCAATCAGCGCCTGCAGCTCTGCAGCAAAGCCCCAGCTCACCTGGCACACAGGGCATGGACACAGCACCTTCTCCCTGCTGGGCACTCCCAGATCAGCCTCTTCCCCAGCACGGGGCTCTCCTGCCTCAGCACCACCTCTGCCTTCCACTTCTTCTCAGGGGCACCTCAGGGCCAGCTCTGGGCTCACCTCCGGGCCGTTGCTCAGGGGCACCTGGGTGGGAGAGGAGGGGCAGCACCACAAGTAGGTGAGTCCCGAGAACCCCCTGGTGTCCCGAATGTCCCCACGGCCTCCCCATGGCCCCAATTCCCATCTTGAAACCCCCTATTCCTCTGTCCCCAAACCCCTCCCCACTGTCCTTAAACCTCATCACTGATGTCCCCAATCCCCCATCTCCCCCCAGAAGGCCCCCTAAACCCCCTGACCCCCAAAATGGCCCCATTCCCCCAAACTCACAGAAAGGCCAAGGGCATCTGGGGACACGTTGGGGACACCTGGGGGGCTATGGGGCACTGGGTGATTACTGGGGGATATTGGGACACACTGTGGGGAACCAGGGAGCACTGGGAGGGACTGGAAGGTTATCGAGGGATGCTGGGAGGGCACTGGGAGGGACAGGGTGATTACTGAGGGATTACCAAGACACACGGGGGACAGTGGGAGGTTACTGGGCCTTACTGGGGGTTACTGGGTGCTCACTGGAAGATCATTTGGCCATACTGGGGGGCAGTTGGAAGTCCCTGGGAAACACTGGGTGGTCACTGGGGGGTTTACTGGGCCATACTGAGAGCCACTGGGAGGTCACTGGGCTATACTGGGGGCACTGGGATCCCTTTACCCACATGTGGTTCATCTCCCTCACAAGACTTCGGGTGGCACCGCCAGGGCTCCTCCCCTGAAGGCTGGGAGACCCCTTGAACCCCACTGATAGGCTTTAGGGATCCCCCGGACCTCCCTCCCTGTGGGGTCTCTGTGTGCTGAGTTTTGGGGGGTCTCTGGGGTTCCGGGGGGGCAATAGGACCCTTTCCCTGCGGTTGGTCCGCCCAGCCGGCAGGGGGCGCTGTGGCACGAGCGGCAATGGCGGCGCCGCGCAGGGCCTAATGGGAGTTGTAGTTCGCTCATAGGGACTCCGCCGGCGCCTGCGCAGTGCAGCCATGGCGTTTAAACCTCTCTCCTGAGGGGGTTCCATGGCCCCAGCCCTTTCAGGGACCCCCTAAACCCCTTCCGGCACCTTCACCCTCCCCTCTGAGCGCCCTCAGGACACCAAATCCCCTCCGCGACCCCCCGAGAGCCCCTCACGGACCTCGAAACCTCCTCGGGAACCCCCGAGCCCCTCCTCTCCACTCTGCCGAGCCCTCCAGCCTTCCCGCCCACAGCCGCGCTCCCCGCAGCCCCCGAGCGCATCCCCAGCCCCGCCGCAGGCCCGGCCAGGGCTCACAGAGTCGGAGCAGATCCCGCTGTCGCCGCCATCGCTTTCCCGGCAGCCACCGCGGGGCTGTGCGCGCGCACCGCCGGCAGAGACTCCTCCCCGCCCCCTTTTCCGCGCGGGGCACGCCGGGAGTTGTAGTTGCAGCGGCTCAAAGCTCCAAACTCCCCCAGACTCAATTCCCCACGGGCGTTCCTGGGGCAGAGCGGGGCAGAACCGGGGAGGGGACGGGACGGGACGGGCATTGGGTGGAAATCATTATAAAAACTGTAACCCCTGCGTTGGAAGGGATGGGTGTGGGTTTCTGTTCCTGGAGCCTCATGAAAACCTCTGCATCTTGTCTGACCTCCTACCTAGTTGGGCCTGGAGTTTTTTTCCCTCTGCAACCTTTTAGGGAACAACGTTTATGAGGTTTATGAGGACATGGCCTTTATGAGGAGAGCCTCTTATGAGGGGTATGGGCTTTCTGAGGACAGCACCTTTATGACATGTATGGGCTTTATGCAGAGAGATCTTTTATGATGAGAGTTCTATCATGAGGTATGTGGGGTGTATGAGGACAGTGCTTTTATGACATTTATGGTGTTTATGAGGGCAGAGCCTTTATGATGTTTATGGCATTTATGAGAACATCTCCTTTATGATGACAGCCCCGTGAGGAGGCTTTTGAGCCTTATGACGACAGGGGACATCAAACAGATATACACAATCAAACTCAAGAATTATCCTAATAACTAGTAAAACAAATCTCACCATGTCTCTTAGAAAAGCAGGATTGACAGACACGGCCAGCACTCTCCAAACCTTCCACATGGTAGGCCACATGGTGGTGTCAGATCTAATCCAGAGCCACAGCTGGGCCAGGGCATTCATCTCTTGATGCCCACAGTTGACAGAGGGTGGCTCAGGGGGTCCCCACAGTGTCTCAGGGTGTGCAGTACCTGGGGGAGCTGCAGGCTCTCAGCCTGTGCCTTTCTCCTCCCAGGCAGCGGGTCCAGCTCCCAGGCAGGCACAGCCACTGAAGGGCAGGGATTCCCTCCCTCCCACCCAAGGTCCCTCAGCACTGGGCCAAGGCTGCCCAGCTGCCCCACGAGGACATTGGGAGGTTCATCAGCTGGGATCTATCTTGTGTCTAAGGTCATATCCTGTTCTCTGCTTTCCCTCATCTTCCCCAATAGCTTCCAGACATTTTTTAGGACCTCATGATAGACTTGGTGAGCTCATCACTCCTCCTCCTGGCTGCAACCACCCACTGTTTTGTGGTGGATGGTGAGTGATTTGGGGATATGGAGAGGAACATTTGAGGCTGGAATTGCACTCTGATGCTGGCTGCTGCTGTCTGAGCCCTGCTGCCTTAGGATGGCAGCATCCTCCCCTCATTTCCCAGGCAGCTGAACCTCTCAGGCCTTTCCTTTGTCAAATGAGGCAAGGAAAGCTGTTGAGAAGACACAGACTTTATCCAAGAGGTTCTTGTGCTTGAATGCCAAAGTCGGGAGGGAGAGACCAAATGCATCCCTGACCCAGGCACACACTGGCTCCCATCCCCTGGACACAAGAATGGAGTGTCTGAGCTGGCCTGAGTGGAACCAGCACAGGTCCTACACATTCTGGCTGTGCTCTGCTGCTGAGAGCTTGGGAGAGGCCAGGCTGGGAAATGGAATTCACTGTTTTGTAGGGTGGGCTTGAAAAATCCCTCTCTGAGTGAGGAGTGGAGGTTCAGCCCATGATCCTCACTGTGTGGCCCAGAGAATGGAAAACAAAAGCTGTGTAGGATCTCTGCCTCCCACCTCTGCCTTTTGTTTCCTTGCAAAGGCCTGCAGAGAGAGATGCCAAAGCTCAGCAGCAATCCCTGTGGGCTGTGGGGCTGTGAGGTGATGTAGATGGGGCATTCCAGGCCCCCTGGTGGAGTCTTCCAGGGGCAGGGCCACTGGGGAAAAGAATCAAACCAAAACTGAAGGCAAAGGGCCCAGCTCCCTGCAGCTCTCCTGTATCCCAGGGCCAGAGGCTTGTGCAGGGTTTGCAATCAGCAGGGCAAATAAAGAGCTTTCCTTTTCCCTCTCAAGCCTCCCGTGCAAGAGCTGAACAGCAGCACAAGCTCTGTCCCAGTGAGGCCCTCTCTCAGCCAGCCCAGGGAGCTCCAGCACAGCCAGTGCCCAGGGAGAATTGCCCAGTCCGACCTGTTCTCTCTGACAGAGCTCTGAGCTGGGAAGATGGGGCTGGGAGGTCCAGGCTGGGCTTGCTTGGGTTTTGTTGGGCTGGGCAAGGGCTGGGAGCTGGGAGCATTGGGGCTGCTCCTCCAGCTCCTCCTCTCACCGTGTTCTCCTCCTTTCCCTTCCCAACCCCACTTGCACCTCCCTCAGCACATGGGGTTTACAGACATCCCTTGAACTCCCAGCGGGTTTGTCCCTGTGTTCAGGAATCTGCCCTGAGCCAACCCCTGGGGTCGTCTGCACCAGTTCTGGTGGGGATTGGCAGTGCTTGGCTTGATAGGGCAACACCTCCCAGGCTCCTCCTCTCCTCGAGACAGAGAGCTGCTCTTGGGGGACATTTCACCTGAGCCTTCTTCTTGGACGAGGCAGGAACATCCTCTTTCTCTTGCCCTTCTCATCAGTGACACCACTGGGGATACTGGGGACATCACAGGGGACAGTGGTGACATCACAGTGACATGGGTGACATCACTTGGGACCAGTGAAAGCACAGGGGACTGTTGACAACAAATGGACATGGGTGACATCAAAGGGGACATCGGTGACTTCACAAGCACAAGGATGACATGACTGAGACACCAGTGACATCATCGGAGACATTGTTGACATCACAGGGGACAGTGGTGACATCAGGGGGACATGAGTGATATCATTGAGGTCAGTGACATCACAGGGGACTGGTCACAAGAAAGGGACAACCGTGATGTCACAGGGACATCAGTGAAATCACAGGGGTCTGGTGACATCACAGGGACATCGGTCACATCACAGGGATATGATGCCCTCGGTGGGCACAGTGGTGGAATCATAGGGGCAGCAGTGACATCACTGGGGACCAGTGAGGTCACAGGGGACTGCTGACAACAAAGGGACAGCCGTGGTGTCACAGGGACATTGGTGACATCACATGGGATGTAGGTGACTTCACACATACAGGGGTGACATCACAGAGACACCATTTATATCATAGGGGACATTGCTGACATCACAAGAGCCAGTGGTGACATCACAGGGGACTGGTGACATTACAGGGACATTGCAGAAGTCACAGGGACAAGGTGCCACCGCTGACGTCAGTGGTGGCATAAGAGGGACCTCAGTCATATCATTGGGGACCGGTGACATCACAGGGGACTAATGAGAACAAAGGCTAAGCTCTGTTGTCACAGGGACATCGGTGACATCAGAGGGCACATCAGTGATTTCACAAGGACAGGGGTGACATCACAGTGACACTAGTGACATCATCTGGGACATTGCTGACATCACAGGGACATCGGTGAAGTCACTGGGGAACAGTGAAATTACAGGGGAATGGTGAAAACAAAGGGAAGGCAGCGATGTCACAGGGACATCAGTGACATCACAGGGACAGGGATGAAATCACAGAGACAACAGTGACATCATTGAGGACCAGTGATGTTACAGGGGACTGGTGAAAACAAAGGGACAGCTGTGATGTCACAGGGAAATTGGTGAAGTCAAAGGCATCTGGTGACATCATGGGGACATCAGTGACCTCACGGGGACATGGTACCACCACTTGGGACAGTGGTGACATCACAGAGACAGCAGTGGCATCACTGGGGACCAGAGATGTCACAGGGGACTGTTGACAACAAAGGGACAACCGTGATGTCACAGGGACATTGGTGACATCACAGGGGACTTCAATGACTTCACCATGACAAGGGTGAAATCACACTGACACCGGTGACATCGTCGGGGTCATTGTTGACATCACAGGGAGATGGTTGACATCACTGGGGATCAGTGACATCACAGGCTATTCTTGACAACAAAGGGACAGCTGTGATGTAACAGGGACATCACTGCCATCGGTGACATGATGGGGACATGGTGTCATGTCTCGGCACAGTGGTGACATCACAGAGACAGAAGGACATCATTGGAGACATTGTTGACATCACAGGGGACAGCGATGACACCACAGAGACACCAGTGACATTAACAGGGACATCTTTGACATCACAGGGGACATCGATGACTTCACAAGGCCAGTGGTGACATCACAGAGATACCTGTGCCATTATCAGAGACATGGGTGACATCACAGGGGACAGTGGTTACATCACAGGGACAAAAGGGACATCACTGGAAACCAGTGTCATCACAGGGGATGGCTGAAAACAAAGAGACAACTGTGATGTCACAGGGACATTGGTGACATCACAGGGGACATCAATGGCTTCACAAAGACAGGGGTGACATCACAGAGACACCAGTGACATCATCGGAGAAATGGGTGACATCACAGGTGACAGTGGTGCCATCACAGATACATTTGTGACATCCTTGGGGACCAGTGACATCACAGGGGACTCTTGACAAGAAAGGGACAACCCTGATGTAACAGGGACATCGGTGTCTTCACAAGGACAGGGTTGACATTATAGAGACACCAATGACATCATCGGGGACATTGCTGATGTCACAGGGGACAGTGGTGACATCACAGACACAGTGGTGACATCACTGGGGACATCAGTGACATCACTGGGACAGTGGTCCATGACTGCTGCAGCCACTGCTGTCAGACAGCTGGGCCATCCCTTGCTGACTACATCCCACTCTTTGCAGTTGAGCTCGGCCCTCCTGGATGGCCCTGCTTGGTGGCCCAAGACCCCCAAAGCCATTCCTTGACGTTCATGGCACAACAACCAAAGGGGCTTCGTCCCGTCAGGCAAAGCCAACGCCGGAGCCCTCCTGAGCTCCCGCTTCAGGCCTTTGAAGGCCTCGTCTGTCTCAGGGCTCCACATGATGTTCTTTTGGGTTCTTTTCAGCAGGTCATAGAAAGGCTTTACAAGTATTCCCTACTGATAGAGCCATAAACTACACCCACCTGTCATTCCTGGAAAGGCTTGGAGATCTCCCCCTGTTTCTGGACTGGGTGTCTGGCAGATGCTTCCTTTCTTGCTGCTCCCAGGGAACATTGTCCACTGGAGACTTCATACCCCAGGTACACCACTTTCTCTTGCACCAGCCATGCTTTCTGTCAGGAAACTCAGTAACCGTTTAAACCCAAGAAGTTTAAAAGAGAGATTGTCCACTGCACACTCACTTCTTCTGTTCCAGTCGCTATGAACAAGTCATCTCCATATTGTAGCAGAACGCCATCCGCCGGTGGCTGCTGCCATTGTTCCAGCTCTTTGACTGGTTGGTCAATGAACAAAGTGGGACTATTTTTAAATTTCTGTGGGAAGACTGTCCAACTTCATTGCATCTTTCTCCCACTATGGACAGATTCCCACTGCTAAGCAAAAATCTTTTGACTTTCCTGAGCTAGGAGAGGACAGAAAAAGGTATCTTTGAAATCTAACACTGTGAATCCAATCAAATTATCTCTCGATTTTGTTAGAAGTGTATAGAGATTTGCTACCATGGGGTATAAAGTTTTAGTTATCTCATTTACTCCCCTTAAATCCTGAACTAACCTGTAAGTTCCACTTGGTTTCTTAACTGGGAGAATTGGGGTGTTAAAGTCTGATTCACACTCTATTAGAAGTCCCAACTTCAAAAAGTTTGTCACTTATTGGTTCAATTGCTTTTCTGCCTTCTAACCTCAATGGATATTGTTTTCTGAGTACTGGCTTTGCTTCTGGTAATAATTCTATCCGAATAGGAGTTGCCTTTTTTGATTTACCCGGTTCATCTCTAGCCCATCCCAAGGAATAGACTCCATCTAAAATTTGACTGATATTTTGATTGTTTTGCTCTGGTTTTATGCAGCTCAGGACCAAACTGAGGGCTGCTATTAGTTATTCTTTGTTTACCTGAAATTCAAGCTTACCTTTTTCAAACTTAATCACAACTCCCAGCTTTTCCAACAAATCTCTACCCAACAGAGGCTTTGGGGAATTAGGCAGATCTAAACCTTGATGAATTCCCATTTTTTCCCAACTTTGTACTGGAGGGTTTCAGAAAGAAAGCTTTTTCTGATTAGGCCTGTTACTCCCATGACTTTAAAAAACTTATCACTTTTAGGCACTAGTTCTTGGCTTAGAACCAAAAATGTGGCTCCAGTGTCAGTCAGAAAGTCTAATTCTTTTTCACCTTCCTCTGCTCCATTTTAACCAGTGGGTCTGCCAGGGAATGACTCACCGGTCCCCCTCATTCCCTGGTCTGATGAGTGATGACAGCTCCTCCTGGGTTCCTGTTTGACAATGTAGGGCAATCCCGTTTCCAGTGTCCCCCCTGCATGCAATGGGCACATTGATTTCCTCCCACTCTTGCTTGTTGAAAAGGTGAGCCCCCTCTTCCTCGCATTGCCTGCCCTCTGCCACTACCCCTAATATTTGAATTCGGAATTAAAGCAGCAACCACAACCTTTGTAAGTTTTCTATCTTGTCTTTTCTCCCTGTTGTTGTGCACTTTCCAGGCTTCATTCATTAACACCTCTAAATCTTTATTGGAAGGATAATCAATTTTCTGTAATCTTTTTCTAATATCAGGGTTACTTTGTCCCATTAACAACCCCACCAATTGTTGCTTACCTGTCTCTGATGACGGATCCAGGGTAGAACATTTTCTCCTGGCAGCTCTGTCTAAGAATGCCGTGGGGGTCTCCTCCCATCCTTGCCTTACATCGTACAAGGCAGCCCAATTAACTGTTTTAGGTGTAGCATTCCACAATCCCACCTGGACCAATCTTCTGTACTGTTCCAATAACTTCTACTGGCCTGGGTTGTTTGGGTCCCAGTTAGGTTTTTGCACTGGAAAAATACTATCTATGTCTCTCCTTACAACATTTGTTGCAATCTGCCTTTCCACATGATTTCTTGCTGATTTTATTACTAGTTGTTTTCCTGTTTCTGTCAATTCTGAGAGAATCAAGTCGATATCTGACCAATCTATCTCCTGATTTTTCACAATTAATTCAAATCTCTTACCCATCTTTTTAGGATTTTCCCTAAACAGTTTTACTTCCTCCCTCCAGCTGTTCAAATCACTCCTTGAAAACGGCACTTTCACTTTTGTTGGAGTGCCTGCAGCTGTTATTACCAATCTTAAAGGGGCAACAGTGTGGCTGCTCTCAGCTCTAGTTTTTGTTCCATTCCCAGTCTTGCCCCAGGTATTTTGTCCCATGGTCTGACCCCGATGTGTATACTCACCCCCTCTTGGGGGTCTTCCCTACTCTCTGCTATACCTTCAGTATCTGTCCCATCTAATCCCAATTCCTGTGGGCTGTCAGGTCTCTGCCTAACGGGCTCTGGT